>NC_037675.1:45422477-45458245 GCF_003255815.1 Theropithecus gelada | reverse complement strand
GCGCAATATTGGGGTGGGAGTTACCCGATTTTCCAGGTGTTGTGTGTCTCAGTTCCCCTGGCTAGGAAAAGGGATTCCCTTCCCCCTTGCGCTTCCCAGGTGAGGCGATGCCTCGCCCTGCTTCAGCTCTGGCTGGTCGGGCTGCAGCAGCTGACCAGCACCGATCGTCCGGCACTCCCCAGTGAGATGAACCCAGTACCTCAGTTGAAAATGCAGAAATCACGGGTCTTCTATGTCGCTCGCGCTGGGAGTGGAGACTGGAGCTGTTCCTATTCGGCCATCTTGCTCCGCCCCCTTAATTCCATTTTTTAAAAAATTTTTATCCTCGACTAGATAGTTTCCAATGACCTATCTTGAAGCTTACAGATTCTCTATTCAGATTGATCAGTTTGTTGTTTATGCTCTCTATTACATTTTTATTTCATTTGTTGTATTCTTCATCTCCAGAATGTATTTTTAAGATGATTTTATCCTTTTATTAAACTAGTTGTTTTTTCATTAAAAAAAAAAAAAATTCAGTGAGTTGTCTATGTTCTCCTATAGTTCACTGAGCTTACTTAAAACAATTATTTTAAATTGTCAATTCATATATCTGCCTTTATTTAAGGTTTGGGTTAGTAGAATATCATTGTATTTCTTTGGTGGTGTCATGTTTTCCTCATTTCTTTTTAATTTCTTGAAGTTTTTCATTTCTGACTTTGCATTACGTATGCAGTCTTCTCCTACAGTCTTTATTGCCTGGTTTCAAAAGATAAACACCCTTACCAATTAAATTGACTAGGAATTCTGAGGTTCTCTCAGACCTTTTTTTAATGAATGTGCCTTCTTCACAGCTCTTGTTTTCATTCAGGTGAGAGATTCTTAAGACTATAGGCTTTCTCTCTGTCCTGCAAAGTAAGCCAGGTGCCAAGAGCCTCTTGTTTCTTTTCCCTAAGGTTGTGTTCTGAAAGACTCATTTGTACACCTTCTCCCAACCCTGCAGAATTTAGCTGGTTGTTTGCATGAGATGCTTTCGCTCACTATCTCCAGGGACATGCTCAGAGGGCCAGCATAGGAGTGGAATGGAGGAGAGGCATGTGGAGCATTTGTGGTTCCCATAGGCCAGTTTCAAGGGGGTGTATAGATAAGGCAAACTAAGTATCTCATAGGCAGGCTTCCTGATGGAGTTTGCAGAGCAAGTAGTAGGGTGCACAGCCTCTCATCCCTGTTTCCACCCTCTCCAAATCACTCAGCTATGCTGATCACCACAGCTTTCTGGTTGAGGCAAGAAAGAAAGGGACAGCATCTCTCTTGCCCACTTGGGTACCATCTGCATGGCTGAGGGAGTTGGGCACTTCCTCACTATACCCTTTTTCCCTCAAGGGATAAATTGATTGTCAATTGTTTCTCTCTTTGCATTGAGCTGTACCTTGGTAAAACTGTGACATGGGTAAAGGAAAACTATTCTTTTTTTTTTTTTTTTTTTTTTTTTTTTACAATTCATCTATGTTTGGATTTTTTGCTTACATGGTCTCCTAGAACTTCTCTGCTGAACTCCTAGACTACTTCATAGGTACTCTTATACAAGGGTAGTTGTCAAAATTGATGACTTTTGTGGGGAGGAAGATGACATTAGAAAACTATAATTCTATTATCTTACTGACCTCACCTTTCCATCTTTGAAACTAAATATAGATTGTTATGGATTGAATTTTACCCCTTAAAAATTTATTTGTTGAAGCCATAACCCCCAATGTAAATGCATTTGGTGATAGGGTCTTTAGAAAGGTAACTATGGCCAAATGAGGTAATAAGGGCAGGACTATAATTTGATAGTATTGAGATCTTTATACAAAGAGGCAGAGACACCAGAGATATCCCTTCACACACAGAGAGGAAAGAACATGTGAAGATGTTCCCAGACCAAACAGTGGTCCAGCTGCTAGTTCTCCTGGTTCAATAAGGAGATGAAGACAGACTGGGAAAGAAGGGAGTTTATTTCTGTAACTGGTTACAGGGAGAAGTTTGTAGTAATTCACCAAACCAAGTCAAAGTTACAAGTTTTTCTAGTGCTTACATATACTCAGTACACCTACAAACTGAAAGCCAAAGTGTTTCACTCTATCTATTCTTTGACTAGGGTCCTGGGTTTAGACAACTACTTCAGAGGCTTGGAAAAATTACTTAAAATATTATCTAAAGCGAGTCCTGGTACAACATGTGCAAGAATGTCTCCATTATTTTAAGTAAACCCTAGAATCTAAGAAAGTCCAGGCGGTGTTATAATGGACTTGTTTTACTTTCTAGCCCTTTGCACTAAGGCACTAGTTTCTCCAGTTCTTTAATGTTTAACTAATACATTCAACAGAATTACAGCAAGTGTTGGTAAAGACGGACAGCTCTGGTTCCTAATGGAGACCTGGCCTGCCACAAAGACACAACAAAAAGGTGGCTGTCTCTAAGCTAGGAAGAGAGACTAGAAACTGACCCTGATAGCACCTTGATGTCGAACTTCAAGTCTCCATAACTGTTTTTAAAAATCTGTTGTTTAATTCACCCAGTCTGTGCCATTTTGTTATAGCAGCTGTGGTAGACATATATAAATCATATGAAACTCATTGTTGATAAATAGGAAAATTTAAGTTCTTAATATTTGTCTAAATCATGATTGTTATGTTTCCTTTTTTTCGGAAATAAAATTCAAAGCTTTAGTGCTTATCCTCAAAGGAATAATAGAAAGAATATAGATACATTGATTAGGTGTCGATTTTAATATCTGATAAAATCTAAATAATCTCATTTTTCAAGGTATTCTTTAAGTCCCAAGATTCCTATGTACAACAATATTCTATAGGAACTACTTTTCTAATATAGCCACAAATGAGATGACATGTTAAAGTAGCCTGTGTAGAAGCCAGAGTTCTATCTTATTACCATTTTCATCTACATTTAATAACTATTGAATACTTAGTACTGATATTGAAATATTTATTTAGTCATGTTCTTTAGCTGAGTACTTTGTGCAGCTGATTTCAATATGTAATTTTAGTATCCTCCAAAGACTATTATATAAGGCCCAAAGTTTTGTAATTAGTGACACATATACAGCTGAAGGAAGATAGTGCATGTGTATATGTATGTGAAGAGAAGAGAAGAGAGATTCTGAAATATTTTTTTTCTGGATTTTTAAGACAATTTAATGTTCAGTAGTCTTTCAGAAAACATTATTTTACCGTATTTATTTTCATCTCTATACTTTAGATCTGGCCATTTATCTGGTTTTGGTAAATATATAATTACCCTTATATGACTCTTTTCATGGTTTTTAATCCTTATTGATGATACTTCTTTTCTTCTTTTGACTTATTTAGATTTTTTCCATTAGTCAAGGTTCAGATTTTGTTATAGACTGAATTATGTCACATCTTCCAATTCATATTTTGAAGCCCTAATTCCAAATTTGACTATGTTTGGAGATAGGTATTTAAGGAAGTAATTAAGGTTAAGTGAGGTCATAAGGGCAAAGCCTTCATCCCATAGAATTGGTGTTGTTTTAAGAAGAGAAACAGATCCCAGAGGTCTCCCGCAATTCAGGTGCACACAAAGAAGAGGTCATGTGGCCTGATGGTACTTGCCTACAAGCCAAGAGAAGAGGCCTCAATGAAAGCTACTTTGTTGGCAACTTGATCTTATACTTTCAAGCCTCCAAAACTGTGAGAAATGAATTTCTGTTATTTTAGCCACCCATAGTTAGGTATTTTGTTATGGCAGCTCTAGTAGACTAAGATAGATACTAAGCCCAACATTCAATAAAACAAGACAGTTTGTGCCTCTTTACTGTCCTTTATGAAACTATTTTAGTCATAATTATGTAGTTTTAATTCATACTTTGACTTTTTTCCTTTTCTCAACTAAATGGTAGACACTGAGGGCAGTCATCATTTCATGTAAGTTTTGTAGGCCTATCAGAGAGGTGGCTACAAAAATACAACACTTGATAGTTCTTATAATTCGATTCCTTAGGGATTCTGAATGTCCTAAAGATGACAATTTATCTGGAAAATTTTGCAGTTTCTTTTTTATTTCTGAGTGAAACTGTAAGGTAAATGATTTGATAAATATCTTAATATGTTTAAGGTAAGTATTCTTAACCAGATATTCTGGGTTTAAAAATAAAATAAAGAATGAATATTTAAATCAAGTTTCTCTTGATTTATGGAAATAAAATGAGATGAAATAAATGCAGTTGCATTTTTTATGATGGATATTTTGTCAATGAATATTACAGAAATTTAAAATTAACATATAACTTATTTTTATCATTTTTGAAGGAAGTTTGTACATATTCAATGTATTAGAAAAATGAGAAAAGATTCCTTTTTCGTTTCAAAGAAAATATTATTTCTAATAAGTAATCCTTGGTCTTTCAGCATAGCATTTATATCTTTGTCATAAGTCAGTACAAACAGAATTCTGAATGCATGAATAAACAAATATTAAATTTAGAAGAAAATAAATTAATTACCACGGGTAATATAATGACATAACTTCCATAAGTTATTACAACATGACTTCAAACCTGCTGGCTTTAACACAAAAGACCTATTCTTTAGCTGCGGAGCTGAAAATTGGTGTTGGCAGACAAAAAGAAGCCAAATTTCATTTTTAAGAACACAACTAAATGCTAATTACAAAAAATTGATTTAAAGTTACCAGAGGAAACATTTTTCACCAGTCTTATGAAAAGAACTGCTGGGCAATACTGAATTAATTTAGACACCAAGATATATCTTTTCACCTTCCATCATATTAGTTCAATATTAGTCATAGAGGAGATAAAAGCATGAAGTTAAACTTTTCATCCACTGTATCTTTATTTTTGCCTCTGTAGTATGGGAAATCCTTCCTTTCCATACTGACTGTTGATATTTTGAGTATGAAATCTAATAGGAAAAAATAGAAGTAGAATGTTTAGATTGATAAGTTACAGGACTAATGATATTAGTTTGGAAACATTTAAATTTTCATAGACACAATGAAAATGAAACTCAAATAGGTATATACTCATATTTACTTTCTACTGTATTTCAATGAATGCTGAATCATATTGTAAAGAAAAAATATTTGTGAATAACAGAAATGAATAACTAGCCAAGAAAGATAATAGTCTTCAAGTTCCTATATTTATATTCAGTTGTTTAGTGTCATCAGGAATCTTGCATTTAAGTTATCAAATTCTTTCTCAATTCCCTTATTTACTTTCTAACATGTTATTAAAATTATAGATATCGAAGAAAATGTTTTAGATGTTGGTCCAGTTGGTATATCAGTTTATTGAGGTTTGTTGGCATTTTCCACATTTAATAAATGAAATAAACCGTGTACAAAAAACTTCTTTTGGAGATTAATTTTAAGGACTTTTTTTTCTAAAACAGAAATATATGGTGAAACACACACACACAGAAGCATTAGATTAAAGGAAACCAATACAACCACATCTGAAAAAATTTTAACATAGATACTTCTAATTTAGTCACTGTCTTTGAATTTTAAACATGAATCTTTCTCAGCCTGTTGCTATACATACAGAGAATGGAGTCATGGTACTCTTTTTTTCTCAGGAGGAAGTCGTTTGTAGTAAAAACTCATGCAGTTTTCAGTGATTTATTTAGGACAAAATCTATTGAAGAAACTTTACATTAATATTATAGCCACTTAGAAAAACTTTTAGAGAAAGGAATTAGATTGAATAGCATAGTTTTACTTTATCAAGTGCAGGCAAGAACAAAAGCTCCCTAGGGGATTATGAATTTGAGAACATCTTACTTTTAGTTCTCAACATGAAATGTTAAAACACACATGGGAAGAAGTCTGAAATAAATATAGAATACAAATTTGTGTACTTAAGGTGAAATAGGAGAACAAAAAAGGAATGCAACATATTAACATATGAAAAATGAAAAGAATGTGGAATCAAAATTTTAGGAACTGACATCATTATCATTGACTAGGAAATTAAAATATTAATGGAATTTTATATAATATTACATAAAAATATTGGGAGTATTTTGAAGGTGGGTAAGGGCAATAGATTTAGCCTTCATATAAAGGCTAATGGAAGTGACTGAATCAAGAGGGAATGAGATCCCTATATGCATAATTATTCACTTGTCTGCATCAAATGAGTGAGGGGACCAGGTTGAAAGTTAGAATATTCTTACCCGAGGTTTCTTTGCAATAATCAAAGAATGTGTCCTCAACTGTGTGCATTCCCAACTACTCTGGAAGTAAAAGTAGGAGTAACATGCTTAAATACACTTTCAAGTTATGGAGAATGGTAGTGTCCACTTGAGCAGCTGACTTGGGTGAAACAGGCAACAGTATTAAAAATGTGTTCATTCAACAAACACGTACTAACTGCCTACAATGTGCTAAGTACTTTGACAGGTAGTAGAATATAACGGTGAACAAGGAAGAATCTGTTACTGGTCTCATGAAACTTACAGATATGTTTAAGGCAAATCTCTGGATTGTGAGAAAGTTAAACTACATGGTGTCTAAATCCTCTTTTAAAATTTCATTTATCAAGGTGTGATGGGAGTAATTATTGTACAATGATATGACAGTTTAAGAGTTGTTTTATTTGTTTGTTGCCACTGTGGTATTCACAATGAAGAACACAATTCTTTTGTCCAAAGGGGCCTTAATGTGAGTATTTCAGTTTTCCACAACCACAATCCAGTGCTGTGCAGGAACTTCTCTAGAAACTCCTCATTGTTCATACTCAAGTCAAAGTCTGTATCTGGAGATTTTTAAATAAACTGATCCTCTGAGAAATATTGCACCTTCTTTCCCTTGGCTTCTAGCATTTTTACGGTAACTTCTTATTTCAGTGAGATTATCTGAACAGAATGAAAATCAGTTGAAGCTTAACAAACACTAACCCAGTTATCATTTAATTCTATGTGCTGATTATATTTTAATTTCCATACCCATTCACTTTTTTCTATAATAGTACTTAATACTTTATGACCTCATATTCTCTGGTCCACCAAGGTAATATCAAATATATGATAGATATCTCCATCTGATTGGGAAAAAACAAAACTTTTTAAAATAAGTCTTATATTACTTGGCTTTACATCTACTACTAGTTGTTGACATCTAATTACCTCTTGGATAAATTCATGTATACCTTGATATCTTTTACTTTTGCTTCACAATCTTCTTGCCAACTCTAATTTCTGTATTTGTGAGGGACTTTGATGTTTTTGTGAATAATCTTTCCAATAGCATGGTGATTTGGTTTCTTGACTGCCCCTCCTCTAATGATCTTTTTGCACACCTTGCCCTACTCATTTCATAATCATACTCCAGAACGTTTTTTCTTTCTTTCTATTTCTTCTTTATGTAAATCTCACTGGAAAACTTTACATAGGAAGCAGAAAGATTTTTGTGCTCCAAACATTCTCCTGGGCTAGTAAGATCGGTAGGGCATATTAACAGGTCAGAGATTGTCAATGACAATCCTAGACCTTTCATAATGTTTCACTGAAAACATGAAGTTATGGAATAATTAACACATGATGGTCTCTTATTCTTATATTGTACATGGTCAACAATTGCAACTGTTTGTCCTTTAACCTCAGGAGAACTCACTTTTAGCCCACAGTCGCAACTACTCTCTCCCTATTCATGGGATCTTTTCCCCTTTAGTTTCCTCTGATTTTAGCTAACATACTATGATTTGTTTTGTATTTTTTTCTTGCCATTACTATTAACATTTACCTCTCTCTCCTTTCATTTCTGCTTGGAGAAACCAAGCTAAACCAAACCAAACCAAATACCATATGCAGGCAAACTCTCTACCTTCTCTACACCTGCATTGAAACAACTAAACCATGTAGAAAACAATCTCCAAGGCATTCTGATGATACCAACTGTGTAATCAAAATCATCTACAGCCTCTGAGCCCCCAAACAATCCATTTTTTGGGATACATTACTGTAGCCAACTTGTTCTTCTGTTGTCTACAGTGTTGAAAGATCAGATGTAGGAAAACTTGGATAAAATTGGGAGCTCTAGGTGAGGATGATGATGCAGTAAAAATAAACAAAGAAAAGGGATGACTAGGATTCCTGGGTGAAAGGTTATATGTGTATTCAATTTTGATAGCTACTTCCAGGTTATTTTCCCCAGAGGTTGAAGCCATTTATATTTCCACTAGTAACACATGACAGCACTCATTTCCTCTACCCTTTCCTCTGTTGAATGTTAAGAACTCATTTCATATTTCCCAATCTGATGGCTACACATAGTATCTCATTCTTATTTTAATGTATACTTTTCTGAGTAAAGGTGAGATGAATTGCCTATTAATATAACTTGCTCAACTTTCTTCTAGGTCATTTTTCATTCTTTTGCAATTTTTAGAATCTCATTGTTAGAGAATAGTTGTTTTTCTTTTCGTGTTGTTGCCAATATTGTCTCTGACACTTATCTTTATGTAGATTTTTCTTTTTTATTAAACATAAATCAACATGTTTTATGTGGTTGCATGACTATATGTTTTTCATTTGACTCCTGCAGATTCTATCTTAAGAAATTATCACAATTCTGTTGAATCTTCAGTGGTACAGTTTAACAATTCATAGCAGGTGGTTCTAGTGTGGAGCATTTAATAATTCTGGTTCTGTCTCATCCACCTGAACACATAATACCTTTGGCGCTGTCAATCTGTTCATGCTGTACTGTCCCACTCTATTTGGACTTCTTATGAAACAGGCTCCAATTCTTTAATTAAAACAACGAAATAATCCTTAGTTTTATTATATTTATTCTTCCAAATATTAACTCCTTTGCTATAAATGATCCCCTACTAGTAGCAGATGATATAATGCTCAGAAAATAATTCTAATTTATTTAAAATATTTATTATTAACACAACAAAGAAATTCTTTTAAATTTTAGGCTATTTCAATAGATAATATACTTAAGTCATAAAAAATCATGGCCTTGGAACTATATACACCTTACAATAAATTCTATTCACCACATAAGCAACATAAATAAGCTCCATGAACTTCAGTTTCCACAATTGTAAATGGAAGTATTGAACATTGTTGTTATGGCAATTAAATATAATGTGTAAAGCAAACTGAAGATAGTCACTTATCTGGCACATAGTAAAATGGTAAAATAAAAAGGTAACTATTTTTTAATAGTAATAGTTGTTTCAGTTTAAATAAGTAATGATATGTTTAGTAATAAGAAATCCTTCCAACATTCTTGGTGGCTCTCTGGTAGGTATTACAGGGCGTAGTTAATATCCTTCTCCATCCTTTAAGATTAATTATTCCCCTGATGGTGTCAATTTTTGTAAGATCTTGTCCATATCTCACTAAAATTCATGAGAAGGAAATCTATATCTAATACCACTATAACTGTGTCTGGTAATCTGCACACTGGAAATACTGGGACATGAGCTATGTTTGTTAAACTTGAAAAAATTTAAGTACTAAAAATATTTTCCCATCAACATTAGCAGCAAAGATTTTATTGATCAATGATATGGATGTTGTTTGTGCTGCCTTTTGACAGTATACTTACACGACTTTTTAGCATTTCACTTTAACATTTGTCTGCGTGCCAGAAAAAAATGGTCTAAGCAAAATCAGTCAGTCCTTTGAGTATTATTGTCAGGTCAATGCAAAACCCTGTAAATAAATGTTTGAACTCTGTTTTTGTTGTTGTTGTTGTTGTTGCAGAACAAAAAATAACCTTTTCTTAATGTGGTTCCATAGATGTGGTGCCATAGATGGATCCATATGGAATAATACAGTAACATATCCAAAGAATTTCAAACATAGTGCAAAAAGCCATCACTGGAAAACAAGTTACCATTTAGAGGACTGTACATAGAAAGGTGTGGGAAGTTAGACTGATATGCCCTGATTTGAAGACACACATTGACATGACACACTCTTATGTCTTTTATCTTTTTTCCCTTAAGGGCAATAAGCACAAAATAGGTAAATCCCATTTGGATTTATTCTGCCATAGATAAGTTAAAAAGAAAACTTATTGACATTTAACTTTATTTTAAATATTGTCAATTTTTATTTATTTTTCTGGATGTTGAAGGTAAGCAAAAGATGAAAGAAGAGTTATGCAATTTAAGAATAATTGTTACTGAAGTCAATGTGAATTAAAATTAAAGTTAAAATTAAAATCAAATATTATGAAACTATTTTTTGATATATACTAAGATTTAGATGAGAATTTGAACTACAGTTTTTTAAAAAAGAATAAATCTAGTAGTAGTTTAAAAAATTGCTCTGTGGTCATTATATGTAAAACTTTTGTGTAATACAGACTTTTGCCTTCCCATAAAACCTCATTTCTGTCTGGAATCTAATACTGATAAGGTAATGAGTACACTATATTTATACATATTTTATATACATGCATTTCACCTTACATTAATGCAACAACACATTTTTATAATGTAAAGAATGACATAAAATAAATAAAATTATCGTGATAACCTTCAATAAAGATTCAAATGTTCTAGGCAATATTATAAGGACATTACATATGAAATAAAATAAATGTCATTATTATGATCATTTTGCTACTGAGAGTTATCTTATTTGATCAAGGCCTCAGAGCTAGAAAGTGGTGTAAGTGGGACTCATGTCTATTTACATGAAGTATGCATAGGTACATTTAATAAAGTAGTGAATTAAAGAAGAATTCATTGTATATCACCTATGTGCCAAGCATTTCTATGCCCTGAAATAGAGCAAATAGTCAAAATCTCTTCTTCCCAGAAGTTCATACATGAGTTTTAGATAAAAATATTAAACAACTAAATACGTATACACTGTATTGCCAATTAGAGGTATATGGTATGAAGAAAATTAAACTGGTCGGGCGCAGTGGCTCACGCCTGTAATCCCAGCACTTTGGGAGGCCGAGGCAGGCGGATCCCGAGGTCAGGAGATCAAGACCATCCTGGCTAACACGGTGAAACCCTGTCTCTACTAAAAATACAAAAAATTAGCCAGGCGTGGTGGTGGGTGCCTGTAGTCCCAGCTACTGCGGAGGCTGAGGCAGGAGAATGGCGTGAACCCGGGAGATCGCGCCACTGCACTCCAGCCTGGGCGACAGAGCGATACTGCAATACTCTGCCAAAAAAAAAAAAAAAAAAAAAAAAAAAAGGAAAATAAAAAGAAAATTAAAGTAAACCAAGTGATAGGGATTTGAAGGTCTAGAATGAGCTTTGAGAAGGTGGCCTCTGAACAGAGACCTGAATACTGTATAGGAATGACCTATGCAGATACGTGGAGGAAGAGAATTACAGGGAGAGAGAAGAGCAAGTCTCTATGCTTTAGTTGCCCCAGGCTTGGAATAGTAATGAAAAGCAAAATGAACAAAAATGGATCATAGGAAGAGGGAGAAAGAGTAGTAGGAAAACGGGATGATTCCAAGAGTGAGCATGAAATCAGATAGTGTATACCAAGGTAAGAATTCTGTATTTTATTCTAGGGGTGAGTGAAAATAATTAGAGAGTTGAGACTCAGAGAGTGGCTGAATCTGATTCGTATTTTATAAGGGTGGCTTTGAGTTCTGCGTGGTCGATCGCCATTATGGAAAGACCAGGCGCAAGGCCGTGTCTGTTTTCTGCATTCCTTGTCTTGAGAAATGCTGGGGGTTAGACAATTTGCGGTGGTGGCGAGAGTAATTCTGGATAGATCTGATTGATTAATGAATTGCACTGGCCTCCTTTTCCTTGTAATATTTAGAGTTACACAGATATGTCATTTTTTCAGTTTATTTTTTCTTTCTCTAGAACAGGTATACTGCTATACTTTGAATAGAAGAGACAATTCAATAAATGCCTATTGAGTAAATGAATGACGGAAATGTATCTCTTCCCTCTTTAGAAGATCTATTTTCACATGCGGTATTGAGTAATGTATTATCTCAGTGTACTGTGGTAAATTCATCATATTCCATAGCTTCAAGGTCCTTTTTTTTCTATACTTGCCTAAGTAATCTTAAAATGTGACATGGAGCATTGGGCTTCAAAATAAATACTCTTTTGAAAAACGAATACCATCCTATCTTCTAAACATCATCAATGCTATCCCTTATTGTTGTATACGTATCAAATACCCAGCAGATGAATTGTTACGCCAATCTTAATACTCTTTATTAGATCTGGGGAAAAGCACAAAGAATTATTTAAAAGTTGGATAAAAAAATTTCTAATGCTTCCATTATTTTTATCATTACAGGTTTTAAATGATAAACAGTAATAATTTCATTTTCAGTATATAAACAATGAATGAAGAACCTAAAAAAGATACATTTTCTTAAGACTGTTAAATTGTTTTTGAACACTGTGCTGAATATACAGATTTTTTTTTTTTTTCCTGGCCCTTTGACTCTTCCTTGCTTTTGGGAGACATGTTTTGTCTCTGAATCACAGAAGCCATAGAGGTAAAGGTGGAGAGTGTCAGCAAATACACTTTCTGCCATGTGGAAAAAGCTGGCCTGTAGTGAAAGGGAGAAATGCAGCAGACACACATGGAGACTCTGAGACAAGAAACAAAGATGAGCCCTGGCAGTGTTCAAGCCCCAATAGTGCTGTCCTGGGGCTTTGTTTGGCACTATGCCTATCTTGTAAAGTCCTTGCTTAGTGTGAGCTGGGTTGATAACAGAGTCTTAAATAATACAAACTGCTTAAAAGACATGTTCAGAATACTTGGAATAAATGCGTGACTCCTCATTGTGAATATTTAACAAGCATATTTAAAATGTAAGGTTCTATAGTTTTGTTTAAAAGGAATTAATGTATTTTTATATCATTAATCTATAGATTATATATTTATTTATTGAGAAACCCAGCTACCTCAAAACTGTACAGATGAGAGTCATCACTAGTGATGTCATTAAGTTCCATGACTTTAAAAAAATTAGGTTGGTGCAAATGTAATGGCAAAAACCACAATTCCATTTTTACCAACCTAATACTATTTCTATGTGATTTCCAAATTTATGTCTGTAGGGCAGAACTTTTCACTTGAGTTCATGCTCATATAACTCATATTCTCATATAGCTTACATCCCATCATAAATGTCTAATATGCTTTTGCAACTTAACATATCCTTTTTCATTTAGCATATGCAATCCATCTTCACATCCCATTGGCTTGGCCCTCAGTCTGCCCATGATTTGAGCACTCCTCACTACTACCATTATTTCCCTGACACAATCATTTCTTACCAAAATAGTTTAAAACCTTCTTTTTTCCATTTTTATCACATTATTTTTTTCCCATTTTTATCACATAATTTTTTTATTATTATACTTTAAGTTTTGGGATACATGTGCAAAACATGCAGGTTTGTTACATAGGTATACATGTGCCATGGTGGTTTTCTGCACCCATCAACCCGTCATCTACATGTAAAGTATTTCTCCTAATGCTATCCCTCCCCCAGACACCCACCCCTGACTGGTCCCAGTGTGTGATGTTCCCCCCACCGTGTCCATGTGTTCTTATTGTTCAACTCCCACATATGAGTGAGATCGTGCAGTGTTTAGTTTTCTGTGTTTGTGTTCATTTGCTGAGAATTATGGTTTCCAGCTTCATCCATGTTCTTGCAAAGGACATGAACTCATCCTTTTTTATGGCTGCATAGTATTCCATAGTGCATATGTGCCACATTTTCTTTATCCAGTCCATCATTGATGGGAATTTGGGTTGGTTCCATGTCTTTGCTATTGTGAACAGTGCCACAATAAACATACACGTGAATGTGTCTTTATACTAGAATGATTTATATTCCTTTGGGTATATACCCAGTAATGGGATTGCTGGGTCAAATAGTATTTCTGGTTCTAGATCCTTGAGGAATCGCCCACTGTCTTCCACAATGGTTGGACTAATTTACACTCCCACCAACAATGTAAAAGCGTTCCTATTTCTCCATATCCTCTCCAGCATCTGTTGTTTCCTAATTTTTTAATAATCACCATTCTAACTGGCGTGAGATGGTATCTCATTACAGTTTTGATTTGCATTTCTCTAATGATCAGTGATGATGAGCATTTTTTCATAAATGTCTTCTTTTGAGGAGTGTCTGTTCATATCCTTTGCCCACTTTTTAAGGGGGTTGTTTGTCTTTCTCTTGTAAATTTGTTTAAGTTCTTTGTAGATTCTGGATATTAGTCATTTGTCAAATGGATAAATTGCAAAAAATTTCTCCCATTCTGTAGGTTGCCTGTTCACTCTCATGATAGTTTCTTTTGCTGTGTAGAAATTCTTCAGTTTAATTAGATCCCATTCATCTATTTTGGCTTTTGTTTCCATTGCTTTTGGTATTTTAGTCATGAAACCTTTGCCCATGCCTGTGTCCTGAATGGTATTGCCTAGGTTTTCTTGTAGGGTTTTTATGGTTTTAGGTCAGTCTTATGTTTAAGTCTTTAATCCAAATTGAGTTAATTTTTGTATAAGGTGTAAGGAAGGGGTCCAGTTTCAGTTTTCTATATATGGCTAGCCAGTTTTCCCAACACTATTTATTAAATAGGGAATCCTGTCCCCATTTCTTGTTTTTGTCAGGTTTGTCAAAGATCAGATGGTTGTAGATGTGTGGTGTTATTTCTGAGGCTTCTGTTCTGTTCCTTTGGTCTATATGACTGTTTTGGTACTGGTACCAAGCTGTTTTGGTTACTGCAGCCTTGTAGTATAGTTTGAAGTCACGTAGCATGATGTCTCCAGCTTTGTTCTTTTTGCTGATGATTGTCTTTGCTATGCGGGCTTTTTTTTGGTTCCAAATGAAATTTAAAGTAGTTTTTTCTAATTCTGTGAAGAAAGTCAATGGTAGCTTAATGGGGCTAGCATTGACTCTATAAATTACTTTGGGGAGTATGGCCATTTTCACAATATTGATTATTCCTATCCATGAACATGGAATGTTTTTCTATTTGTTTGTGTCCTCTCTTAATTCCTTGAGCAGTGGTTCATGGTTCTCCTTGAAGAGGTCCTCCACATCCCTTGTAAGTTGTATTCCTAGGTATTTTATTCTCTTTGTAGCAATTGTGAATGGGAGTTCTCTCTTTATTTGACTCTCTGTTGGTGTGTTATTGGTGTGGAGGAATGCTTGTGATTTTCAAAAGCTAGCAGAAGACAAGAAATAACTAAGATTAGAGCAGAACTGAAGGAGATAGAGAAACAAAAAACCCTTCAAAGAATCAATGAATCCAGGAGCTGGTTTATTGGAAAGATCAGCAAAATAGACCACTAGCCAGACTAATAAAGAAGAAAAGAGAGAAGAATCAAATAGACACAATAAAAAATGATAAAGGGGATATCATCACTGATCCCACAGAAATACAAACTACCATCAGAGAATGCTATAAACACACAAAGAAACTACAAAATCTAGAAGAAATGGATAAATTCCAGGACACACACACCCTTCCAAGTCTAAACCAGGAAGAATTTGAATCCCTGAATAGAGCAATAACAATTTCTGAAATTGAGGCAGTAATTAATAGCCTACCCACCATAAAAATTCCAGGACCAGACAGATTCACAGCTGAATCCTACCAGAGGTACAAAGAGAAGCTGGTACCATTACTTGTGAAACTCTCCCAAACAATAGAAAAAGGGGGAATCTTCTCTAACTGATTTTATGAGGTCAGCATCATCCTGATACCAAAACCTGGCATAGACACAACAAAAGAAGAAAATTTCAAGCCAATATCCCTGATGAACATTGATGCGAACATCCTCAATAAAATACTGGCAAACTGAATCCAGCAGCACATCAAAAAGCTTACACACCTCAATCAAGTCGGCTTCATCCTGGGATACAAGGCTGGTTAAACATACGCAAATCAATAAACATAATCCATGACATAAACAGAACCAATGACAAAAACCACATGATTATCTCAATAGGTGCGGAAAAGGCCTTCGACAAAATTCAACACCCCTTCATGCTAAAAACTCTTAATAAACTAGGTATTGATGGAACATATCTCAAAATAATAAGAGCTATTTATGACAAACCCACAGCCAATATCATATTGAATGGGCAAAACCTGGAAGAATTCCCTTTGAAAAACGACACATGACAAGAATGGCCTTTCTCACCACCCTTATTCAACATAGTATTAGAAGTTCTGTCCAGGGTAATCAGGAAAAAGAAAGAAATAATGGGTATTCAAATAGGAAGAGAGAAAGTCAAATGGTCTCTGTTTGCAGATGACATGATTGTATACTTACAAAACCTGTTGTCTCAGCCCAAAATCTCCTTAAGCTGATAGGCAACTTCAGCAAAATCTCTGGATACAAAACCAAAGTTTAATATCTTCTAAACCTTTCTTATTACTTCTTCCATTGTCCTTTTCAGGAAGAATGGTTACAATAAAACAAAAGTTAGATCACTCATTCCTCAGTTAAGAAATATTCAGTAACTTCCCCTCTCTTTTAGAGTAAAAGCTCAAGTCAGATTTAGCTGATTTCTCTGACCCATCTATTACCATCTCTAGACTCAATTTTTCCTTCTCCATGGCAGCCACACTGTCCTTTCACTGTGTCCTGAACACTCCAGGCAGTTTTCCCCAGACTGTCAGACTTGATGTTTCCATGGTACATGATGATCTTTACCTAGACGAATGTGAGTTTTGCTCTTTCACCCTCTGTACTAGTCAAGTTCCAAATATTGATTCACAATTTTTAAGTATTTAAAACAGGCATTTAAAATATTTTGAAAAAGGAGATTTAGCACATGGAATTGGCTATCTCCTGCTGGGAATACTAAATACACATCAATTTAAAACAGTATGGAACTGTCTACCTCTTTCTTTCATTGCCAAAAGAAAGAGACAATATTATCAGACTGTAAGACCTGGGGTTAAGAAGAAAATGTTGGAACCACAGTTACCCCATTCAGTAAAAGAGCCAGAAGCAAAGCAAAGCTAGAGGCACTGCCCAAAACATAAAACATAGGTGGGCAAAAGGGAACACTCTCGCTTCTTTCTTCCCCTTAGTTTTCAATGCTCTCCTTTAGCCAAACCTAGCTAGATGCTGCTGGTCTACATCAGAATGCCTTGAATATAAAGTAGAACAAAAGAAGGCTGAGAAGTGTATCTAAGGAAAGACACACTCATTCCAGCATACCTTCATTCAGCTCTTTATTCAGATGTCCTTCAGTCTGGCCTTCTCTAATCACTCCATCTAAAATTGCATATCCCAGGTCCCCCTGGAATGTCCTATTTCTTCTTTATTATGCAATTTTCTTTATAGTATTTGTCAGTGTTAAACACATTTTATTTTTTAATAAAATATTTTCTTTGTCTCTTTCTCTCGATAGAATTTGAACTTCTAGGGGCATGAGCCACTGCTTTTTTTATTCACTGCTGATTCCTCAGTACCTGAGAATGTTTCTCTCACATAGTAATTGCCCATTAAATATTTTTGAATGAATAACTGAATGAGCAGGTAAAATGAATCTGAAAATGGCCTTGCATACCTTGAACTAGAATAGTTTCATTTAAGAGAAGTTTAGACACTCAATGCAGAGCTAGTTAATATAAATATCATATGCAATTTTAAATTTGCAATTATATGCAAATTTAAGATTAAGATATAAAATCTTAAAATTTTAAGATTTTATGGTGAAATCGTGTTTCTGTGTAATAAAAAAAAAATCCAAGACATCAGTTATACACATGAAAATGAAGCATCCCAGCAAGCAGGTACACTGACAATAAAAAGCCATAGCCATTGAGCCATCTAATAATTAAAGTTAAAATAAAAAGGCATAATAGTCCAAGTCCCCCTAGAGTAAGGCCAAACAAACATTAAATATCTCTAAATACATGACTAAGTTACTGCTGTCTATAAAAACTAATGACCCTGAGGATAAAAAAATTTAAATAAACACATATTTTATTATCCACAATTTAATAGAGATGTAAAAGAGCAATCAATGCATTTGTTAAAGCTTTTCCACAAAAGTTGGAAAACTCAATAACACTCTAAGCTTAAGAGTTTAGATTGTATTTCTACAAAATAATTTTATAGGAAATATCTTTGATGCTGGATAAATTAAATTGTTCCTTGTATGTGTTTCATATATATAATGTACATATAAATATGAAGTATCTTAAAAATTGTGTGATTTTAGTCAGAAAACAATTTCAAATAATGTACAAATGATTTGACTTTAGGCAAGTTGTTAAACTGCTTTGCAATTAAGGTTTTTCATTTACAGGCCTATTGCAAGAATTAAATGAAATAACATTGATCCTTTCAATTACTTACCACATTACCTAGCACATAGAAAATGACATATTAAGTCTTTTTATATGCCATTAAATATACCGAAATAGAGCTGAGTGCATATGTAAATTAGAAAATTGCATTTGGTACAAAAAAATTAGCAAAGCATGGTGGTACACACCTGTGGTCCCAGTTGTTTGAGAGGCTGAGGCAGGAGAATCGCTGGAACCATGAAGGCAGAGGCTACAGTGAGCAGAGATCATCACACTGTACTCCAGCCTGGGCAACAGAGCGAGACTCTCCTTCTCAAAAAAAATTGCATTTGCTTGCATACGATTTTCATAATCAAAAGTATTTTAAGGTAGATTATTTGAAATATAATCTGCAATAAGCATCTAAAATCTATTTATAGTAAGCACCAAATTATAAATGGAATAATTATAGCATATGGTCACCCTCTTGATATATTATTAAACATCTTTTGAAAATTTGTGATTTCAGAATATTTTCTGTATAGTTAATTTTAAAGTTGAATTACCATTTGGGTTGTAAATCATTGTAACATCATGTGAGAATTCTCACTTTTTAATGTTTCTTTAATTTTCATAAATTGATAATATAGTTGTGACATCTCTTCTATAAATTTTCAAACAGACGTGTTCAAAAAAGAATGATGATGCAGACATGACTCAAAAAAGAAAACCAGTTGCTCTTTATATCTCATGATAACCATTTCAATATAATTGCCTGGAACAAAATTAATCAGACAATAATGTGTTACTCTTTAAAAGGTATGCAGTTTAGGAATACAGCAATTCACTGGCCCATTTATTTTCCATAAATGCAAGCATAAAGAAAACGAAGATGCAGTTTTGATTCAAGACATTAGGATTATTTTTCATGAAAAGTTAACTACATTTTCCACAGTATATGATTTTATTGTTTTGGATTCTATTACATAAAGGTATGAAATGTGTTATAATTACCAATCCTTAGTCTTTTTTACAGAAACACAGTGGAAGTCACTCAAATGCCATTGATTTTGGGGTTGATGTAATGAGTGTATACCTAAGGAAAAAGCCTAACTCTGTTACTAAATACACTCACAAAAGGGTATCAATATACTCATCAAGTGATAAAAATAACATGGGTGAGAAGGACTGGGGTTGATATTTTTCTGAATGTTAAATGTACATGAAGAAATAATTTCTATCTGTAGATTATGTCATTTGATGTTAAAGACAAATTGAATATACATTGATAACACGAACCTAGATACCTTTTTAAACTTTTTATTGATACAGTGGTAATTGTTTATTTTCTCAATAAAATTTTATTTGAGACTGTCTGTAGAAATTGTGTATTGTAGGAAACTCCAAGGAACAAGAAAGCTTTTTTTGCAGCTATAACTTAAAAGATAAAAGAGATAGTAAACACACCATAAAAGAACAGTATCCTCAGTCCCTGTCTACCTTGTTTCACTGAAGTGCAAGCAATAACTCTGTGTGTGTGTGTGTGTGTGTGTGTGTGTGTGTGTGTGTGTGTGTGTGAAGCTCTGTCTGACTCCTCAACTAGAGACCCTGGCCTAGGAGAATGGCAAGACTTTCCATTTACTAGTGAGATGAAGAAAGAAAGAAGCTCTGCTCATAGTTTGGGATGCCCCTGGGTACTTCATTTGCACTGTGCTATAGCCTTCTGCCTCAGGTTGTTTGTGTTGCTATAAAAGAATACCTGAGGCTGGGTAATTTATAAAGAAAATACATTTATTTGGCTTATGATTCTGCAGTCTGTATAAGAAGCACAGAGCTAACAATATCCATTTCTGGTGAGGGCTTCAGGCTGCTTCCACTCATGAGAAAAGGGGAAAGGGAATCCACATGTGCAGAGAGCGTGGTGAAAGAGGAAACAAGAGAGAAAGGAAGAGTCCCAGGTACTTTTTAACAACCATCTCTTTGGGTAACCCTCCTGGAAACTAATAGAGAAAAAAACTCAATCATTAACTTGAGGATAGACAGCACCAAGCCATTCATGAGGGATCCACCTTCATGACCAAAACATGTCCCATTTGGCCCCACCTCCAACACTGGGATCAAAATTTCAACATGAGATTTTGGGGACAATCCTTCACACTATAGCATTCGACACCTGGTCCCCCAAGTCTCATGTTCTTCTCACATGCAAAATACAACTATTACATCCCCATAACCCTAAAAGTCTTAACTTCTTTCAGAATCAATTTAAAAATTCAAAATCTCATCTGAGACTCAAGGAAAGTTCCTCACAGTTGCAAGTCAAATCCAAGTTGTTTACTTTCAAGACACAAGGTTGGAACAGGAAAAGGGTATGGATTCCCATTATAAAAGGAAGAAATGGGTCAAAAGAAAGGGGGTAACAGGTCCTATGTAAGTCCAAAACGTAATAGGACAGACAGTAAATCTTACAGCTCTAAAATGACCTCTCTTGTCTCCATGTCTTGCATCTGGGGCATATGGTTCAAGGGGTGAACCCCTAAAGCCTAATGTAGCCCCACTCTGTGGATTTGTTGGGTATTGCTCACATGGCGGCTCTCACAGGTTGGAGTCAAATACCTGTAGCTTTTTTTGGCTGAAGTTGCAACCTACTGGTGGCTCTATAATTCCAGGGTCTGGAGGGCAGTTGCCTTGTTCCTGTAGATCCACTAGGCAGTGCCCAGAGTGGGGACTTTCCACGGGGGTTCCAAACCCTCATTTTAGCTCAGCATTGCCTTAGTAGAATTGCTTTGTGAGCTCCTCCCCTATGTCAAGCTTCTTCCTGTGCACACAGGATTTCCAATATACCCTCTGAAATCTAGGTGGAAGTTGCCAGGCCTCCACTATTCCTGCATTCTGCATATCTGCACTCTTAATCACCATGTGGAAGCTGCCAAGGCTTATGGCTTAGACTCTCGAGTGAGGTCCTGAGCTGTACCTGGTACCATTTGAGCCATGGATGCTTCAGCCAGAGGGGTCTGGATGCAGGAAGGAGCATCTCAAAGTGTTTCAAGGCAGTGGCACCTTGGGCCTGACCCCAAAACCTTCTGTCATCCTAGGCCTGTGATAAGAGAAGCCAACTCAAAAGATTTCTGAAATGTATGCAGGGCCTTTTCCCCATTGTCTTGACTGTTAACACCTAGATGCCTTTTATCTGGGATTATCTTTCTAGTAAGTGACTGCTCCCCAGCACCCTTAGGTTTCTCGCTGAAAATGCTCTTTCCTTCTCTACCACATGGCCAGGCTGCAAATTTTCAATTTTTTATGCTCTGTTTCCCTTTTAATTATTACTTCTAACTTTAGCTCATCCCTTTGCTCCCATGTCTAATCTTAAGCTATTAAATGCAGCCACACTACTTCTTGAGCACTACTTTTCTAATAGGAAATTTTTCCTGCCAGATACCCCAGATCATCACTCTTTAAGTTTGACCTTCCACATAGCCCTACAGATAGACACGATGCAGCCAAGTTCTTTGCTACAGCAAAACAAGGGTGACATTTGTTTCAATTTCCAGTAAGTTCTCCATTTCCATCTGAGACCTCTTCAGGATAGTCTTTACTATCATATTCCATCAGCATTTTGTTCACAACCACTTCATCAATTTCTAAAGAAGTTTCAAAATTTCTCTTGTCTTTTTGTCTTCTTCAGTGCCCTCACCAGAATGCTTCACTCATGGCAATAGAGTCCTTTTCTAGTTTGCTCCTGCATACTTTTCCAACTTCTGCCCATTACCCGGTTCCAAAGTCACTTCTACATTTTCAGGTATCTTTATAACAACACCTCTATATTAGTACATTCTCACAATGCTCTAAAGAAATACTTGAAACTGGGTAATCTGAAAAGGAAATAAGATTAATTGAGTCACATTTCCATATGGCTGGGGAAGCCTCAGGAAACTTACAATCATGACAGAAGGTGAAGGGGAAGCAGGTACCTTCACAAGGTGGGCAGGAGAGAGAAAGAGTGGGCACAGGAAAGTGCCACTTTTAAACCATCAGATCTCATGAGAATTTCCTTACTATCATGAGAACAGCATGGGGAAAACAGCCCCCATGATCCAATCACCTTCCACCAGGTCCCTCCCTCAACACATGGGGATTACAATTCCAAATGAGATTTGGGTGGAGACACAGAGTCAAGCCATATCATTCTGCCCCTGGCCTCTCCCAAATCTCATGTCCTTCTCACATTGCAAAATCAATCATGCCTTCCCAACAGTTCCCCAAAGTCTTAATTCATTCCAACACTAACTAAAAAGTCCAAGTCCAAAGTCTCATCTGAGACAAGGCAAGTCCCTCTGCCTATGACACTGTAAAATCAAAATCAAGTTAGTGACTTCCAAGATACAGTGGGAATACAGATATTGGGTAAATGTTCTCACTCAAAATTGGAGAAATTAGCCAAAACAAATGAGCCATAGTCTCCACTCAATTCTGAAACTCAGCAGGGCACTTGTTAAATCTTAAAGTTCCAAAATAATCTTCTTTGACTCCATGTCTCACATCTAGGGCAGATTGATGTGAGAGCTGGGCAGCTCTGCCCCTGTGACTCTGCAGGGTACAGTCCCTGTGGTTGCTTTCATGGTCTGGTGTTAAGTGTCTGCAGCTTTTCCCAGAGCACAGTGCAAGCTCTTGGTGGATCACCATTTTGGGGTCTAGAGGATGGTGGACCTCTTCTCACAGTTCCACTAGGCAGTGCCTCAGTGGGGATTCGGTGTGGAGGCTCCAATCCCACATTTCCCCTCTGTATTTCCCTAGTAGAAGTTTTCCATAAGGGCTCCACCCCTGGAACAGACTTCTGCCTTGACCTCTAGGCATTTTCAGAGATTTCATTCTCTGAAATCTAGGTAAAGGCTGCTAAGGCTCATTATTTGGCTTGTGGTTCTGCAGGCCGTACAAGCATGACACCACTAGCATTTGCTCTGCTGAGGGTTTTATGCTGCTGCTTCTCATTGCAGAAGGTGAAGAGAAACTGGTGTGTATAAATTACATGTTGAAACAAGAGACAGAGGGTAGGTGCTCTTTTTAACCACCAGCTCTCAGGTTAACTCTTTCAGGAAGTAATAGGGTGAGAACTCATTCATTACCATGAGGACAGCATGAAGCTGTTAATAAATAATCCACATCCATGACCCAAACACCTCCCATTAGGCCCTGCCTCCAACATTGGGGATCAGATTTCAATATGAAGTTTGGGAGGAAAACATCCAAACTATAGCTCCTTCTTTCCACCAGCCTGTGTGCAATGATCTGGCTAACAGGCCCAGTGCTGAGGAACATAGTTCTGAATTTTTGCTACCAGGGAGAGGCCAGCCCTTGTGTTAACCTGTACCCCACGATTATTTCCTGGCTTGACTGATTTTTGCTACTTAATGGATTTCAGCCTGCCTCTTAACCAGGCTGTGGTATTCAGTGGAGTACAAAATCCTGAGAAGGTTTTGTAATGAAAGAAATTACAGATAGGTATATCATCTAAGACCTCATGAAATAACTTACCATTCAACTTGGCTTTGATGAATTTTGGTACACAAGGCCAGAGAAAGAATTATTTCTAAACAAAATACAGCATCAATTTAAAAAAATAAAATAAAAGCCAGCATCTAGAAAGTGTACAGAGTATTCAGTGTGTTAAAAAGTCTTATTTGATTGGAGAATGGGGCATAGGTAGAAAACTGAAGAAGAAATGCAGGAGAATAAATGCCAGATTACAGACTACCCAGTATCAGACCCCATTCCAGTTCTTCAAAATTAATACTCAACCATTTGCTGCTGGCACAATCTCTCTGCTAAAAACAAAGAATGACATATCAAGAACCTCTTTCCTGAGGCCAGTAAGTTTTAGAAACACCATTTCCAAGTCTCAACTTGGAATAATCAATCTCTACATCACACATTTGTTGCTGTCCACCAACCTCTGACTACACTCTTGGAGCAGCCAGCCCACTCACATATATGACTTACTTTTTTGTGACTTTAAAGGCAGGATTACTTTTTTCCTGTCTAGGAGACTAACCAGTAAACTGAAAAAAAGAAAATACTAAGATAACTTCCTTGTTCATGGCATCCCATTTTGATGTTACTAACCTCACGTCTGGCTTCTGCCTTCTTATTTCAGATAAAATGTCTGGAATGAACCAGATTCCAGCATGTCTGCCATCACCAAACTGTATTTACACCATGATATTCAAGCTTCATTCCTATGGATGAATTTCCTCATTGTGCTTCTAATGCCTAAAATAGACTGCAATAAATATGTAAAATCTGTGCTGGAATTTTGAGCTAATCCCACCACCATGAAGGGTAGGCCACCACTACAGATAGTGAGACTTACAGGGTGAGCTTGCTACTTTACACAGCTGTACATTGCTGTTGAAACCATAGATTCAAACTCTCCTTCCATTCTTCTTTGTTACCTTTCTTCATGAATCAGATTTCTAGCTAGTAGCATCTAATTGTCTGAGCCTGGGTAATTTGCCCTCACCTTGGCTTGAAGGATGTAGAAAGAGAAAAAATATCTGTCTTAGGCTGTCACAGGGGGCAGATACCCTGTTTCCCTCAGAGGCTCACATTGTGAAGAATTTCTTTTAAAATATGGGGTTTTTATGATAAGAAGTCCAAAAAAGAAAAATGTTCACAGAAAACTTGGTAGTGGGTCTTCTCTAGTTTTCTTGTGTCTTGTTGGATAGCTGACAAATGGCTCTGCCCCACCTTGGGTTCCTTTTAGGTCTTAGAATATACTATAGCAGTACCCACAAGAACTTCACCATCTCTCTCTCTCTCTATACTAGGAGCAAATGTTGATAATGTGCACTTTTTAGGAGGTAAGGGAAAGCTTTACCTGCATTCTGTGAGCAGGATAATAATACAGTCAGGCTGTACCTTGGGAATGTTATCTGCCAAGAAAGATGAATCAATGGGGACAGCAAGTGGATGCTGCAGCTCTTTTTCAGAATCCTCTTGTAAAAGACAAAATGATAGGTAAGGAGGGACTTAAGTAAGAAGCTGATGGAAGTTATAAAATAATAGTGGAGTTACTCTATAGAGGTTCAGTCCACAAGAGATGGTGTTCAATGATACGCAAAATCTAAAGAGAAGGAAGTTATAATACATCCATATATATTTTAGAATGGACGATTAGAAGAATAGCAGTGCCATCAGCAGAAATAGGGAAGTCAGGAAAATAAATTTATGGGAGTAGGGGGAAAAATGATAAACTTGGTTTTGACTATTTTTAGTTTGATGGGCTGGAAAAAATGCAAGAGTGGGATATTTGTAATGCAGAACTGCTATGTGCAATCCTTCATGGTTTGTTTGTTGTTTTGATTTATTATGATAGGTGATTTCAAGCTCTCCAAGGAACATGAGATGAGATGGTGAATGACACTGAGCATATGAGTTAATGATAATAAACCAGCAATGCATTGCTTACCAGTCTGATTTATAATCGCTAAAACAGATTTCTGAAGTTTTAAAACCACTTGCTGTATAGTGAATAGAAAAAAAACCATAAAAGCATGTGATTTATGAGGCATATTAAACAACTCTAAATCCTTTTGAAAATTCTGTACCTTACTATTAAGATGAAAAAAGTTCTGAAAAAATAAAAACCCATACAAATGACCACTGAAATACCAAAAAAAACCTAGTGTGTTATACTGTATACATGTTTATTTTAAAATAAAGCCTTAAAGTTGAAATACTTGTTTGGTTTAATTAATCATATTTTTTGGAAAGGCCACTTTTAAGGAAATAATTGTAATAGAAAAATCCTACATATTTATATAAATTGGTTGCACTTTAATAGAATCTTTATAATATATCTTAAAAATAATCTTTATAAGCCTGTAGAACATTCCATAAATTCATTTAAACATTGTTCTTCTTCAGACCGTTTTCTTAAAACAAAACGACTAACAGCACAATCCAGTTCACAGAAACAACTGTTCTACTGTTCTAACAAAAAAAGATTTGCAATATTGAAGTATTTTCACTAGTATTTATTAGAAGTCTGGTAAATATTTATTTATGTAGTTCAACAGTTGACTTTGGTGTGATTAGACAGAGAGTTCTGATTTATAAAATAAATCCTTGATAATACTGCAGTCCAAGCAATGGTCCTAAATGTTCTTGTAAGACAATTCCCAAATTGATACAGCATTAAACACAATTCTGTCTTATTTATTACATTATATGTAGCCTTGTCTTTCAAATCGTGATTAAATTTTCTCCCTTTGTTGATGTTAAGACTACTAATTTGCAAGATAAATTTTTAAAGTCTTATTTTTTATTTATCTGTGTCTTTGATTCTACTTGATATTTTAAAAAGACCAAAGACACTGATTATCATTCTTCTTTAATATAATTTCAACAAATACCTTCTAAGAGTTTTTGATAAAAGTTTTGTTAAATTAAATGCAACATTAGGCAAGAATTTGCAAGTTTACAGAGGTTCAGCTGCAAATGGAATCTTATTTAAGATTCTCAGCAAGCTTGGAGATATTATTATTAGCCTTATTTTTATATAACAGAATAAGTTTCAAAGTGGATAGGTAACCTATACAATGGAGAATCAAATTAAGATTCTGTGATAATAAATGACAAATAAGCTGTTTTCACCATTAAACTATTACTTTGAGTACTACTATATTTCTTAAAGTTTGTCCTGTTCATTTGCTGAAAATGGGATATGTTAAAGTATAGAGGCACACGATTAGGTTCAATACATTTATTCATTCAGCAGTGAATAATACTTAGCACCTAACATTCCAGTTTTTTTCCTAGGCAATTATGATCCGGTACTAAAAATGAACTCATTGACATTGTAAAGACTACATTCTATCAGAGAAATGTATAAATAACAGATATATTTTCTACTCTTATGCAATAGGTGCTTTGAGGAAAAAAAATGATAATTCAATAGAAAATAATGTGTGTATGGGAGAAGGCAGACTGTGTGGCACTGTTGATTTTAGAGAATGCCAGATAGTCAGGTAGAGACTCCTGACTTTCTCTACTTAAGAGACTTAAGAGAAGGGGAGACCCGTACAGTTACCTGTAGAGAGAGTGTTACCTGTAGAGAGGGTTCCACTCGTGGAAAAATTAGGAAACCTAATGAAATTAACACAAATGCAGATAAATTAGCAAACAGATAAATTGGCAAACACTTGAACTGATACATCACAGAAGAGGAAACACATTAAACCAATAAATGTAAGATATACAGTCAAACTCAACAATAGAGAAGTAGAAATTAAATCTATAATGAAATACTTTTAAGCTACAAGGTTGTAAAACATTTCTGATAATACTAAATATTCAGAGTGATATAACACAACAATGCAATTTACACGCTACTGGAGGAGTACAGATGAGTACAACTGCTTTTGAAACCATTTATCATTTTTTGGCAGGGGTGAACAAGTGCACATGCACCATATAGAAATTTACATGTGTTTGGAAAGAGGTGGGCAAGAATGACCCTAGTGCCATTGCCTATAATAGGAAAAAGCTAGAAATAATTCCAATTTCTATTGGCAGGTGAGCAGTTAAATAATTTGTGGATTTTATATAGAGAGTAGGATAGTATGTAGCAGTTAAAGTTTATGAATTACAGAGCTACAAGAATCACTCAGGATAAAAAAACGGAGAAAAATGTCATAGAACACAAACAATGTGATATAATTAAATATTTATGAATATTTATGAAGCTTATATTTATTCAAAAGTAAGCAATATGTTGATTATAGTTAAATTTTTGCTGAAGATATAAATAAAAGGAAGGAAGCAATGAGCTGAAAATTCTGGATTCTCTTATAGAGGTGGGATTAGGGAGAGAACACATAGGACTTCAAGGACACTGTTAAGATTCTATATTTTTATCTATGGCATGGATACATGCAGGTGTCCTTTTACTTTTATTATATATATCATACACCTCAGTTACACAGTTTTTGTTTCTAAACAATTTGTATTTAACACAGTTTTAAAGAACGAAAATGAGAGATAATTAGTGAAAATAAATATATCCAGCACTTTCAAATAGTTTTTTTTTTTTTTTAAAGAAGAGATATAGGTGGTAGAAGAAGGGGCTTATATGGCCCAAAAGAGGGTTTTCTATGTTTGTTCATACTGCGGCTTTTATTTGGGCCAGCATTTTGGTGGCTTGTTTACTTTGTCTGTAAACTAATGAAAGTAATCCAGTACAAAAGAAAAATTGCTGCAACACAGAGAGGTGTCAGTTACTGCAGCAAAGTCCTTGAGTCGAGGAGAGGGAAGAGGATCCAGTCCCACTACTCATTAACAGGCACTTTATACTCCAGTCGTGCTAAACATTGGCAGTTCTACAAAATTACTTTGTCGTTTGCAACATCATGCCTGCAAACTGTTTACTCCATCTTCAACTCTTCTTTACCACCCTCCACCTGTGAATGATTTCTCATCCTTCAAGAATTCAACCCAAATGGCACCTCATTAATCAACCTTTGCTTACCAACCCAGACAAAATTAGTCGGTCTCTCCACTGAGATTCTAGAGCATCTATACATATGTCTATTGAAATCACATTTGCGGTTCTGCATCCTGGCTTCCTCACTAGTCTGTGAGTATCCTGAGGAACTGACAACTGTCTTATTCATTTGTGTTTATTTATAGGGCCTAATACTGAGCCTGACATATCATAATTCATCATTAAGTGTTTAAACGAATGCATAAATAAAGAGCTTTTACTTCAAAATACTGATTAAGAAGGATTATGTGAAATGTTTTGAGGGCATAATTTTTTCCTCAAACTGCTTCCATCCCAAATGATACAAAAGTCCGCAGTTAAGGTGAAATAAAGACACTTAAATCTACTTCCCTCTAAAATGCATAATAATCCACAAAGAATAAAATATTGAAAATGCATCTACCTTCCATATTCAATGGAAAGAGAAATGGCATTGAGAAAAATAGGTATATACTTGTCACTACTATAAGATTTGTTTCAAAATTACACATGCCTCATAGTATGTAAAGCAAAAAATGTATTTCTCCAAAAGTAAGGCTCATGATTTTAAGACACTTTGATTAGGACCATATTTCAAAAGTTGTGGGTGGGCTATAGGATTAAAGAACAGGTTCTCTATGGAGTCTTAGGTCAATAACATAGATTAGTAGGGAAGGTAGAGCTGAAGAAAAAATCGTGCTGATATGCCATCTAAACTGGCTCTTGAGCCATGGGGACTTGAATTAGGAGATACACTCTAAGTTATAAGGAAATAAACAGTTTTATTAGGCAGAAATAATTTGAATTAGAAGAGACACTCTAAGTTGTAAGGAAATAAACAGTTTTACTAGGCAGAAATCATCTGTCAACTTAATAGGAGAGAAAGCTACTTCAGGTTACTCTCCCTACCTCTTTTAAACCATTCTTTAATAAATATTTAGCCCCATTTAAAGGTGAATAATTGTCTGAAAAGAACTCCTGTATGACCCCTATACAGTAATACAATAAAATACCAGAAACACAATTTTAAAAGCAACAGGAATTTAAATAATTATCAAAGTTTTAAAAGTACATACTGTTTTTTTCTTTTAAGACAGCGTAACAAAATGTAAAGTGATTTGGAAAATCTCGGGGAACTAACAGCAATAGAAAATAAAAACATTTAAAAAATTAAGACCGCATTAGAAACATTTACAGAACGTATATGATGGGAGAGACAGTTACTTTGGAAAAATCAAACTGAACAGAATGGAAGTAGCAAAGATAGTAACACACACACATACACACACATACACCCTTAAATATGTAGGATGAAATGATCCAACACACATACGCATCCATATACAATTCCTTTGTCACATGATGCCTTTGGATGCCCTTAATATCAATGGCAATCGCATGAAGAAAAAACTACAATGTGTATATGCTTGCAGAAATTTGCATGTCCAATTGCATAAATTTACTGAGAAGAAGATGAGTCTTCACTTGCTATGTGTGTGCCACATACATAAGGAAGATGGGTTTGATCACTTTTTGCTCTCTTATAGAATAAATTTCTCATTAGTTAACATAATGTTATGAATAGTGGATGTGTTAGGATTGTGATGGGTCCCAGCTATGTATGAAGCAAAACCAGGCATTGCTATTTAAATCAACAAAATTATGCTTAAATGCATGCCAATCTATACAAGGAATAGTTGGTAGCCGCAAAAAGACTTCCTAGTCTCAATCACAGTATCATGGTGAAGGGGCATGGCAAAAAGATTTTTTTAAATGAATTTGATCAAATGATGGACAATAAGTACATTTTTTTTTTTAGTGTGACTTTATAAAGAAGTAAGTAGTGATTAAAACATTTCTTTTATTATGTATCAACCAGGATCCAGTCAAGAAACAGAAACCAGACCAGTAATTTGAGCAGGGAAAATCCAATGTAAAGAATTGTTAACTGGTAATTAACTGGTAAACAAGGATTAATTACTAAGAAGCATGAATGGAACTCTAAAGAATACAGGAGCACCATATAAAGGGAGCAGCCACTAACTCTAGGGCTGACATAGAAAACCCAAGGAAGTTTCCACTGATGTGGAGCTTCTTGGAGGGTGACATACCTTGCCCTGTGTATCTCTTCATCTGTATCCTTTGTAATATCTTTCACAATAAACCAGTAAATTTAAATGTTTCTTGTAGATTCTGATTCACTTTAGCAAATTAAACAAACTCAAGGAGGGGGTTATGGGAAGCCCAATGAATAGCTGGTTGGTCAGAAGAGCAGGTACAATAACCTGGGGATTGTGATTGTCATTGGAAGTGGGAGTATTATTGTAAGACTGAGCCTTTAACCTGTGGCATCTGACACTATCTCTAGATAGATAGTGCCAGAATTGAAGTGAAGGACATTCAGCTGCTATCTACTGCAGAACTGATTTCTTAGTATATGTGGGAAAACATTCACACATTTGTTCACAGATCCCCTGGGACTTTTTTGAGATAGGGTCTCTCTCTGTTGCCCAGGATGGAGTGCAGTGGTACAATTATGGTCAGTGTAGCCTTGAACTCCTGGCTCAAGTGATCCTTTTGCCTCAGGCTCCTGAGTAAGCTGGTACTACAGGCACATGCCACCAAAACAAGTTGTGTGTGTGTATGTGTGTGTGTGTGTGTGTGTGTGTGTGTGTGTAGACAGGGTCTTGCTATGTTGCCAAGGCTGGTCTCAAACTCTTAGCCTCAAGCAATCCTCCTGCCTTGACCTCCCAAAGCATTGAGATTACAGACATGAGCCACCAGACCCGGCCAGTCTTCTGTGTAATTGTGTGTCATCCGAAAGACAATTAGACTGGCCAAACAGAAAGAAGATCTTTATTGGAAATAAAGGTTTGCAAACCGGGGAGAGATGGTCTATCTGTATGGACCAGAGGGGAGGTGTTCTCTCTTCGAAGACAGGAGGGATAGGTTGGGTTTTATGCCTCACAAGGTGTATGTCATACATATTCAACATATTTAGGGGAAAATCTATACATATTTATGAGGGAAGCTGAGTACATGCAATAATGGATAAACATATATGTAACATACATCTCATGTTCACTTTCAGGTGGGGGTTTATAATTAATATGAGGCAAAATTGACTATGCCAAAAGGTGAACTATGGGACACAAAGAAGGTTTTTGCGCAGCCTCCGTTATTTGGCTAAACCTGGCTGCAATTGCTTACCAGAAGGGCATGCTTATAAGGTAGGTCAATTGTTCAGTCAGAGTTGTGATGGTCTGGGTTGTAAATCAGAGCTGATAACTACTGTTGTTGGAAAGTTTAGTCACAGAAATTTGGAAATGTGCCATGCCAGCCCGGACCTGAACCTTAGACCCATAGGTAATTTTGTTTCCTTAACTTTAGGGTATTTCCTGGTTAATAAAGGGGCATCTGCTTTGGTGTCTCAGATCACAGGAGAGTGGAGGAAAACAGTTTGTGTGTTGTTTTTTCTCATTAAGAATAACTTAACTAGTTTTGGCAAAAGCTTACCTTAATCTAATTTTTAAAAATAAATATGTATATTATTTTAATCAGACATTTTAATAAAAGGCACCGTTGAAGTAATTAGAGATATTTCAGCAAGAGCTAGACTCATGATGGGGTGGATTGGAGAATATCATGATATCTATTTTTAAAAGATTGTTAACAAATAAGACATTTAACTTACTTTGTGTGGTTCCAGGAACTATGTTTAGGAAATATAGAAGACAGATGTTAGAGACTGCATTTTGTTTTCCCAACGTTTACCTATTGAATTCCTAACTTCCAATGTGATTATATTAGATACACGGCTTTTAGGGCAATCATTAAATTTAAATAAGGTTGTAAGCATGGGATTCTTATCCAGTAGGACTTGTGTCTGTATAAGAAGAGGAAGAGACACCAGAGTGCTCTTTCACTGACTATGCACTGAGGAAAGGCCACATGAGGACAAAATGAGTAAGCAGATGTCTGCAAGTCAGGAAGAGAGCCCTCAGCAGAATCTGAATTTACCTTAACCTCGATCATGAACTTTTAGCCTCCAGAATTCTGAGAAAATAAATGTCTGTTGGTTAAGACACCCAATATATGGTATTTTGTTATGGCAAACTAAGTGGACTAATAAAACATATTATGTTGGCAATATGGCAAATATGGCAAAAAAACTTCATTACAATTAGAATATTTTAAAAGTAGAATGGAAGAGCAATCTCTGTCACCAAGCCAGGCCAGTGTTTTGGAGCACTCTAGTACTTCTGAGAATAGAAGCAGCTGCAGTCTGTGGCACTCATGGAGAGGAACAAAAGTGGCCAGTGAATATAGCATCTTCAACTGAAATATCCAGGTACTGACATTGGGACTGATCAGAGAAACAATGCAACCCATGGAGAATGAAGAAAATTAGGGTGGGGCAATGGCCCACCCAGGAGCTACACAGAGCTGCGGAAACATCCACATCCACCCATGGGAAGTGGTGAGTGATGGTGTGATGCCAGGAAACCACACTTCTCCCAAGGATCTTTGCAACACGTGGATCAGGAGATCCTCTTGTGAACCCTTGCCACCAGGGCCTTGGGTCTGCCACAGGGCTGTGTGGAGTCTCTGCAGAGCAGCCGCTCAGGCATGCACAAGACCCATACTTTGGGCCCAGGATCCAAACAAAGGTATCTGCAATGCAGGCAAAGAGGATGTCTGTACACACCCCTAGGAAGGGGGCTGAATCCAGGGAGCCAAGCAGTGTCAGTCTTCAGGCCGCACTTCCACAGAAATCCCACTGGTTTGGAATTCCAACAAGACACAAGCAACAGGATGGAGCCTGTCTGAGACAGGATGGAGCCCCCGAGGCGAGGGGCGGGGCACAGGGGGTGATGGGATACCATCACTGCTGTTTGGTTGCTTTAGCTGTTTCAGCCTGTGGGCTTTGGAGACTTCAAATTGTCCAGATGAGGAAGGGTCCCCTTAGCACAGCACAGTTGCTTTGCCAGAACATGGACAGACTGCTTCTTTAAGGGACTGCATCCATTCCCCCTTACTGGGCAGGACCTCCCAGGTGGGGCCTCCAGCCAACTTCACACATATTCTATGGACAGAACTCTGATGTCTCCCTGGGACAGAGTGCTCAGGGGAAGGGATGGCTGCCACCATGGTTGTTTGGATAACAGCCATGCCAGTCTGTGGACTTTGGAGAGTTCAAGCCAACAAGGGCAGAAGAGGTTCCCCAGCACAGCATGGCTATTTCATCGAGTTATGACCAGACTGCTCCTTTAAGAGGGCCTGATCCACTCCTCTTCCTCATGGAGTAGGTCCTCCCAACTAGGGCCTCAAGCCTCCCCAGCCAATGTTTTATGGCTGATAGAGTTCTAATTTCTCCCTGGAATGAAGTGGTTGGGGAATGGGGCAGGCCACTACCTTGGCTGTTTGGGCATCTCAACTGGTACAGCCTGTGGACCCAGAGAGCCCAAAGCAATAGGGGACCAAAGGGATCTCCAAGACAACACAGTTTCTCTACCAAAAAGCAACCAGACAGCTTCTTTAAGTGGATCCCTGATCCCATTCCTCTTGACTGGGTGAGACCTTTCAATGGGAGTCGCCAGCTACCTCCTACAAGCGTGTTCAGGCTGTCAACAGGTCATTACCCCTGGGACAGAGCTTCCAGAGGAAGAGGTAAGCTGTTGTCTTTGCTGTTTCCCAGCTTTCACTGGTGATACCTCCAGGTACAAGAAAAACTGAGGCAACTAGGGTCTGGAGTTGACCCCCAGGAAACTGCAGAAGCCTTGTGGAAGAGTGGCCAGACTGTTAAAAGAAAAACAAACAGAAAACAACAAAAACTGCATCCAGAGCTGAGCAACATTGAAGATTAAAGGTAGACAAGCTCAAAAAGGTAAAAAGGAATCAATGCAAAAATGCTGAAAAGTCAAAAGGCCAGAGTGCCCCTTTTCCTCTGAATGATGTAACACCTCTCCAGCAGGGGCTCAGAACTGGGCTGAGGCTGTGATGGCTGAAATTACAGAAGTTGGCTTCAGAATATGGATAAAAAACAAACTTTGTTGAGCTAAAGGAACATGTAGTAACCCAATGCAAAGCAGCTAAGAATCATGATAAAACAATACAGGAGCTGACAGCCAAAGTAGCCTGTATAGAGAGGAAAATAACCTACCTTATAGAGCTGAAAAACACACTATGAGAACTTCATAATGCAATCACAAATATTAATAGCAAAATAGACCAAGCAGAGGATGGAATCACAGACTTGAAGACTACCTTTCTGAAATAAGAAAGGCAGAGAAGAATAGAGAAAAAAGAATAAAAAGGAATGAACAAAACCTCCAAGAAACATGGGATTATGTAAAGAGACTGAATCTGTGACTTATTGGGGTACCTGAAAGAGTCAGGGAGAATGGTATCAACTTGGAAAACATATTTCAGGATATGCAGGAGAACTTCCCCAACCTACAAAGACAGGCCAACATTCAAATTCAGGAAATGCAGAGAACCCCAGTAAGATACTCCATGAAAAGGTCATCCCCAACACACATAATTGTCACATTCTCCAAGTTCAAAATAAAAGAAAAAATGTTAAGGGCAACCAGGGAAAAGTCAGGTCACTGACAAAGGGAAGCCCATCAGAATAACAGCGGACATCTCAGTGGAAACCCTACAAGCCAGAAGAGATTGGGAGCCAATATTCAATGTTGTTAAAGAAAAGAATTTCCTTGTAAGGCAGGCCTACTGGTGACAAAATCTCTAAGCATTTGCTTATCTGTAAAGGATTTTATTTCTCCTTCACTTATGAAACTTAGTTTGGCTGGATATGAAATTCTGGGTTTAAAATTCTTTTCTTTAAGAATGTTGAATATTGGCCCCCACTCTCTTCTGGCTTGTAGAGTTTCTGCCGAGAGATCTGCTGTTAGTCTGATGGGCTTCCCTTTGTGGGTAACCTGACCTTTCTCTCTGGCTGCCCTTAAGATTTTTTCCTTCATTTCAACT
>NC_037675.1:45405604-45417548 GCF_003255815.1 Theropithecus gelada | reverse complement strand
GGGGTTTTGGTGTAGGTGTCCTTCCTGTTTGATAGTTTTCCTTCTAACAGTCAGGACCCTCAGCTGTAGGTCTGTTGGAGATTGCTTGAGGTCCACTCCAGACCCTGTTTGCCTGGGTGTCAGCAGCAGAGGACTTCCATAAAATTCAACATCCTCTCATGTTAAAAACTCTCAATAAACTAGAAATTGAAGGCACACACTTCAAACTAATAATAGCCATATATCACAAACCCACAGCTAATATCATACTAAAAACTGGAAGCATTCCCATTGAAAACCTGCAAAAGATAGCTTGCCTTCTCTCACCACTCCTATTCAACATACTATTGGAAGTTCTGGCCAGGGCAATCAGGTAAGAGAATGAAATAAAGGGCATTCACATAGGAAGAGAACAAGTCAAACTATCTTCATTTGCAGATGACATAATTCTATATCTAAAAAGCTCCATCATCTCGGACCAAAGCTTCTTAAGCTGATAAACAACTTAAGCAAAGTCTCACGATACAAAATTAATGTGTGAAAATTACTAGCATTTCTTTTTTAAACTAAGGGAAACTTTTATTTAAATTGTGCAATCAATCAGTAATTAGACAGCAGTTTCATAAACATTTTGGCATTTAAACTTTTATTTGATTTTGGCATGACCTGTAGGGTAGTATATAAACTACCCAGTGGGGTGGGGGAAAGTGCTAAGCAATATTTACTATGATATAAAAAAAATCTATATTATTAAACAAACATGTTTTAAGAAGACATTAACAGGATACATTTAAAATCAAGGAAAACATTTGCTTTCTTCATGCAATGGCATTCACAGAGCTGATCTCCTGGGTCAAGTATAAAATTAGTATAGCTCAGTTCTATAGTCCATTAGCAAGTCTACAAATGCTGCCCATACAAGAAAATGGTATACGGTGTGAAAGGATCCAGAACACCTATGACATAAAGTAATTTAACTGGCTCCCACACTTTCATTTAATTCACATATTTGAAGAAAGAAAAAAAATCATACAGACATAAAATTTTGTCCAACAAAAGCAACAAGCAGACACATTTTCTTAACATATGTCCTCTACTCTACTGATAGACTAAGGCAATGTGTGTGTATTCACGCTTTGCAATTTCCTATTAACAGGCTCAAGTTGCTAATCATGAGTAATAATTTTCATTTGTAAACAAAATAGATATCCAGAATATGATAACAAGAAACAGAATATTTTAAGGTCAAGATTTCTAATATTTTTCTTGTTTTTAAAGACAGTTCCAAAGAAAAAATAAACTTCCATAACAAATTTTTTCTTAAGTTGTAAGTCAAGACTATGTCTATATACCATGAACTACTTACAAGCTATGAACTTAAGGAAATCTGCAAAGCTGTTCAGAATCATATAAGGATAAGAAAAAAGGGAAAATATTTTCTTTCTATAAAAAAAGAAGACAATCATATAATTCTTCCCAACAAACCCTACATATGGACTCAAATAGACCAGAATCAGATGCCGGTATGTGTTGCCCTATATAAAATTCATTCATTTGGAAAAGTTTGCAGAAATATTAAAATACTCCATAATCTTCAAAAATATCTTTTAGAGAAAAATTCTAAATATGTACTTTTCTCCTCACCCATCTATTCTGCTGGGCATATCTGATTCTCTCTTTAACTCTTTAAAAACCAACATATCAAAAAAAAAAAAAAGAACATTTAAAGTGGAGTAAGATGACTTCAAATTTACTACTTCAAAAGTAGTCAATTCCATTTTTTCTTATGAATTTATCCACCTAACAGATGAGTGTTTCAATTTCAGCTATATCTTTTACTAACCACTTTCTTCTGTTGGTTTTTCATATGTGTATAGGAGATGCAAACGTTTTTCATTTCAAACAGGCAAAATATAATTGGAAAGGCTGACTTGCAAAGAAAGAGCCTGTAAGATCTTTCGTAGCCTCATACAAATGAGTTTCAGATTATGATTATTTACACTTGAATTTTCTCTTAAATTTTCAAAGTACTATTGTTTCATTTTTGCACAAAAAATTACCCTCATTTCATGGATAGAGAAGGAACAGAAACAGGTTAAGAATTTTTATACCAAACGATTCTCAAAATTGTCAAGATTGGAATTTAGGTGCTCCAAAGCCTGACTTATACTTGTTCTGTTTTATGACTCTCCGTTAACTTTGCTGTCTCTTAAATTAATTCAAATAATGAATTAGTTTACATTCATAAAAAATCATGGACTCTTCAGACCTAACAAGACAGGATTACTGGTTACACACCTGACTTTTTCAAGTTACATGAATTCCTGTTTGGAATTTGTGAACTACAGAAAATTACAAAAGATAAAATGCAATTCTGAAGACCTTGTCGAATAAGGAAACACTTGACTAGAAAAGGACTCTGGAAACTATGCCTACCTATTTCTAATGTAACTCTAAGCACAAACAGCCATCAGACACAATTTTAGCTGAGAGAAATGGAAGGTTTTGAAGGAGGAGAGAAATTAGGAGATGATAAGGGATGAGTTACAGCTGCCTAAATTCCTCCTGTGAATACCTTTTTTGATTGGTTATTACTCTGTAGAAAGGTTTTTCTGACACAATCTGATCTTTGTGGATACAAGGGAAAAAAAGTTGTATCTGATCATACTATGGAAGGCACTATGACCCTGGGTGATTTCATATATATATATTAATATATATATGTAATATATATATATTATATATATAGTATTATAGTCCTGTACACTTTCAAGTACAGGATTAACTAACTAGGGTTAGTACCTTGCCTAAACCACTCATTAGCTGTGACTTTTGGCAAGAGATCAGGAACCTCTGTTTCCTAATCCCCAAAATGGGGATATTACTTGCTTTGCAGAATGTAGCAGTGGAAAATCACTAGCATTTCTATACACCAACAACAGACAATCTGAGATCCAAATCATGAATGAACTCCCATTCAAAATTGCCACAAAAATAATAAAGTAACTGGGAATACAGCTAACAAGGGGAGTGAAGGACCTCTTCAAGGAAAACTACATATCACTGCTCAAAGAAATCAGAGATGACACAAGCAAATGGAAAAACAGTCCATGCTCATAGATAGGAGAAATCAATATCACGAAAATGGTGATACTACCCAAAGCAATTTAACATTCATTGTCATTCCCATTTGCATTATTCACAGAACTAGATAAAACTGTTTCAAAATTCATATGGAACCAAAAAGAGTGCCAATAGTAAAGGCAATCCTAAGCAAAAATAATAAAGTCAGAGACATCACACTACTTGACTTCAAACTATACTATAAGGCTACAGTAACCAAAACAGCATGGTGCTGGTACAATAACAGACACATAGACCAATGAAACAGAATAGAGAGCCCAGAAATAAGACTGTACACTTACAACCATCTGATCTTCCACAAACCTGACAAAAATAAGCAATGGGGAAAGAATTCCCTATTTAATAAATGGTGCTGGGAGAACTGGCTAGCCATGTGCAGAAAATTGAAACTGGACCCCTTCCTTAAACTATATACAAAAATGAATGCAAGATGGATTAAAAACACTTTGGGAGGCTGACGTGGGCAGATGATGAGGTCAGGAGATCGAGACCATCCTAGCTAACACAGTGAATTAAAGACTTAAATGTAAAACACAGAATTATGAAAAACTATGAAAAACTATGAAAACCCTAGAAGAAAACCCTAGGCAACATCACTCAGGAAATAGGCATGGGCAATGATTTCATGATGAAGATGCCAATAGCAATTACGACAAAAGCAAAAATTGACAAATGGGAGCTAATTAAGCTAAAGAGCTTCTGTACAGCAAAAGAAACTATCTACAGAGTAAACAGACAACCTACAGAATGGGGGGAAATTTTTGCAAACTATGTTAAAGAAAAATTCTAATATACAGCATCTATAAGGAACTTAAACAAATTTAAAAGAAAAAAACAACTCCATTAAAAGTGGGCAAAGGACATGAACAGACACTTTACAAAAGAAGACATTTATGCAGCAAACAAATATGAAAAAAACCTCAACATCGGTGATCACTAGAGAAATGCAACTCAAAACCACATTGCAATACCATCTAACACCAATCAGAATGGCTCCTATTGAAAAGTCAAAAAATGACAGATGCTGGCAAAGTCATGGAGAAAAAGGAATGCTTTTACAATGTTGGTGGGAGTGTAAATTATCTAACCATTGTTGAAGACAGTGTGATAATTCCTCTAAGATCCAGAGGCAGAAATACCATTTGGCCCAGAAATCCCATTACTGGAGATATACCCAAAAGAATATAAATTGTTCTATTATAAAGATACATGCAAATGGATGTTCGTTATACACTATTTGTAATAGCAAAGACATGAATTCCACCTAAATGCCTATCAATAATAGACTTGATAAAGAAAATGTGGGACATATACACCGTAGAATACTATACAGCCATACAGAGAAATGAAATCATGTCCTTTGCAGGAACATGGATGGAGCTGGAGGTCATTATCCTTAGGGAACTAACACAGGAACAAAAATAAATACCACTTGTTCTCACTTATAAGTGGGAGCTGAACAATGAGAACACATGGACACATGGTGGGGGGAACAACACACACTGGGGCCTGTAGGAGGGTGAAGAGGAAGGAGAGCATCAGGAAGAATAGCTAATAGATGCTGGGCTTAATACCTGGGTGACAGGATGATCTGTGCAGCAGATCACCATGGCACATATTTACCTATGTAACAAATATGCACATCCTGCACATGTACACCTGAACTTAAAAGTTGGAAAAAATAAAAAATAGACGACAAAAATAAACAAAAATAAAAAAAGAAATGTACATTGTCTAACAAAATTTAATTTGTGAAAGAAAAAGAATGGCTTATATATCTTATATAGGTTTTACATTGAAACAGTTATTTTTACTGTTTTATATTTGTTTTGTATAATACATTAGTAAATTGCCCATAATTGAATACTAACAAAAATTAATGAGAATGCTACAGAAGCATTCTTGCATTAATAATAATTAAGTCATCATCTGTTTTTTTCATCTTGGAGAATTTCTTAGTGAGTGAAGTCACAAAGGCAGAACTGCCAGAATAAAAGGTCATGAGATGACCAGAGAAAGAGGACAAAATTAATAATGCTCTTGGAGTGTAGCAAAAAAAAAAAACAAAAAACAAAAAACAAAAAAAAATCTTCTGTGAATTCTTTCCACATACCCTTCAAGTAATTTGTCTTGTATTTTCAAGAGATCACTTCTTAAGGTTTCTTGATGTATCTCTGACATCATGTAATATGGTAGCCATGCTCTATATATTTCTCCTTTATTTCCCCTAGGGTGCTAGGAAATATCTGAAAGAGACAGTGGTTGCATTAGCCATAAAGTAAGTCAATGAACAAATTTTGACGTTAACAAGGAGCAATTTCTCAGTCACCTGGTCCATGTGACTATCCAATACTTATCCAGCATTTTTTTAAAAAATCACTAAAATATAACAATATTTTGCCATCTAGAGGGATATACAAAAATAATTTATTTAAACAGACTTCTTGTGTTTTTATAAACATGTAGTTTAAATATGGGCCACCATGATACTCAAGGTCCTGTCTATTTATTTCTACAAAAATAAATATATTTAATCTTAAGAAAAGTCTAAAGATTATTTATTATTTCCTTTTTAAGAAATAAGGCAATTTTTGCTCTGATATTAGTTATTTCTTGTCTTCTGCTGGCTTTTGAATTTTTGCCATTGCTTCTCTAGTTCTTTTAATTGTGATGTTAGGGTGTCAATTTCAGATCTTTCCTGATTTCTCCTGTGGGCATTTAGTGCTATAAATTTCCCTCTAAACTCTGCTTTAGCTGTGTCCCAGAGATCCTGGTACATTGTCTCTTTGTTCTCATTGGTTTCAAAGAACTTATTTATTTCTGCCTTAATTTTGTTATTTACTCAGTAGTCATTCAGCAGCAGGTTGTTCAGTTTCCATGTAGTTGTGCGGTTTTGAGTGAGTTTCTTAATCCTTAGTTCTAATTTGATTGCACTGTGGTCTGAGAGACTGTTTGTTATGATTTCCATTCTCTTGCATTTGCTGAGGAGTGTTTTCCTTCCAATTATGTGGGCACTTTTAGAATAAGTGTGATGTGATGCTGAGAAGAATGTATATTCTGTTGATTTGGGGTGAAGAGTTCTATAGATGTCTGTTAGTTCTGGATGGTCCAGAGCTGAGTTCAAGTCCTGAATATCTGTGTTAATTTTCTGTCTTGTTGATCTCATACAACAGTGGGGTGTTCAAGTCTCCCACTATTATTGTGTGGGAGTGTAAGTCTCTTTGTAGGCCTCTAAGAGCTTGCTTTATGAATCTGGGTGCTCCTGTATTGGGTGCATATGTATTTAGGATAGTTAGCTCTTCTTGTTGCATTGATCCCTTTACCATCATGTAATGCCCTTCTTTGTCTTTTTTGATATTTGTTGGTTTAAAGTCTTTCAGACCTGCTTTTTTTTTTTTTTTTTTTTTGCTTTCCGTTTGCTCCATAAATATTCCTCCATCCCTTTATTTTGAGCTTATGTGTGTCTTTGAACACTGGATGGGTCTTCTGAATACAGCACACTGATGGATTTACCCAATTTGCAAGTTTGTGTCTTTTAACTGGGGCATTTAGCCCATTTACATTTAAGGTTAATATTGTTATGTGTGAATTTGATCCTGTCATTATGATGCTAGCTGGTTAACCATTTTGCCTGTTAGTGGATGCAGTGTCTTCATAGGGTCGATTGTCTTTGCAATTTGGTATGTTTTTGCAATGACTGGTACTGGTTTTTCCTTTTCATATTTAGTGCTTACTTCAGGAGCTCTTGTAAGGCAGGCCTGATGGTGACAAAATCTCTGAGCATTTGCTTGTCTCTAAAGGATTTTATTTCTCCTTCACTTATGAAGTTTAATTTAGCTGGATATGAAATTCTGGGTTGAAAATTATTTTCTTTAAAAATGTTGAATATTGGCCCCCACTGTCCTCTGGCTTGTAGGGTTTCTGCCAAGAGATCCGCTGTTAGTCTGATGGGCTTCCCTTCGTGGGCAACCCGACCTTTCTCTCTGGTTACTCTTCACAGTTTTTCCCTTCATTTCAACCTTGGTGAATCTGACAATTGTGTGTCTTGGGGTTGCTCCTTTCAAGGAGTATCTTTGTGGTGTTCTCTGTATTTCCTGAATTTGAATGTTGACCTGTCTTGCTAGGTTGGAGAAGTTCTGAGAAGTATCCTGAAGAGTGTTTTCCAACTTGGTTCCATTCTACCCATCACTTTCAGTTACACCAAGCAAACGTAGGTTTGGTCTTTTCACATAGTTCCATATTTCTTGGAGGCTTTGTTCATTCTTTTTCATTCTTTTTTCTCTAATCTTTTCTTCATGCTTTATTTCATTAAGTTGATTTTCAATCTCTGATATTCTTTCTTCTGCTTGATTGATTTGGCTATTTATACTCGTGTAAGTTTTATGAAGTTCTCGTGCTGTGTTTTTCCACTCCATCGGGTAATTTATGTTCTTCATTAAACTGGTTATTCTAGTTAGCAATTTGTCTAACCTTTTTTCAATGTTCTTAGTTTTCTTTCTTTGGGTTAGAACTTGCTCCCGTAGCTCAGAAGAGTTTGTTATTACTCACCTTCGGAAGCCTACTTTTGTCAGATTAACATAGATGTGAAAATCCTCAATAAAATACAAGCAATTGAATGCCAGAAGCACATCACAAAGCTTCTCCAGCACAATAAAGTCAGCTTCATCCCTGGATGTAAGGCTGGTTCAACATAAACAAATCAATAAATGTAATCTGTCATATGAACAGAACCAATGACAAAAATCACGTGGTTATCTCAATAGATGCAGAAAAGGCCTTCAATAAAATCCAACACCCTTTCATGCTAAAAACTCTCAATAAACTAGGTATTGATGGAACATATCTCAAACTAATAAGAGATATTTATGACAAACCCATAGCCAGTATCATACTGAATGGGCAAAAGCTGGGAGCATTCCCTTTGAAAACCAGCACAAGAGACAAGGATTCCCTCTCTCACCACTCCTATTCAAGATAGTATTGGAAGTTCTGGCCAGGGCAATCAGACAAGAGAAAGAAATAAAGGGTATTCAAATAGGAAGAGAGGAAGTCAAATTGTCTTTGTTTGCAGATGACATAATTGTATATTTAGAAAACCCCATCATCTCAGCCCCAAATCTCCTTAAGCTGATAAGCAACTTCAGCAAAATCTCAGGATAAAAAAATCAATGGGCAAATTCACAAGCATTCCTATACAGCAATAATAGACAAACAGAGAGCCAAATCATAAGTGAATTTCCATTCACAATTGCTACAAATAGAATAAAATACCTAGAAATAAAACTTACAAGGGATATGAAGGACCTCTTCAAGGAGAACTAAAAACCACCGCTCAAGGAAATAACAGAGGACACAAACAAATGGAAAAACATTCCATGCTCATGCATAGGAAGAATCAATATCATGAAAATGGCCATACTGCCCAATGTAATTTATAGATTCAGTGCTATCCCCATCAAGATACCATTAACTTTCTTCACAGACTTAGAAAAATCTACTTTAAATTTCATATGGAACCAAAAAAGAGCCCACATAGCCCACACAGTTCTAGCAAAAAGAACAAAGCTGGAGACATCACACTACCTAACTTCAAACTGTACTACAAGGCTGCAGTAACCAAAATAGCATGGTACTGGTACCAAAAGAGAATAGAACAATGGAATAGAACAGAGGCCTCAGAAATAACACCACACATCTACAGCCATCCGATCTTTGGCAAAACTGACAAAAACAAGAAATGAGGAAGGAATTCCCTATTTAATAAATGGTGTTGGGAAAAACTGGCTAGCCATATGTAGAAAACTGAAACTGGACCCCTTCCTTACACCTTATACAAAAATTAACTCAAGATGGATTAAAAACTTAAATGTAAGACCTAAAACTATAAAAACCCTAGAAGAAAACCTAGGCAATACCATTCAGGACACAGGCATGGGCAAAGATCTTGAGACTAAAACACCAAAAGCAATGTCAACAAAAGCCAACATTGACAAATGGGGTCTAATTAAACTAAAGAGTTTCTGCACAGCAAAAGAAACCAACATGAGAGTGACCAGGTAACCTACAGAATGGGAGAAAATTTTTGCAATCTATCCATCTGACAAATGGCTAATATCCAGAATCTACAAGGAACTTAAACAAATTTACAAGAAAAAATCAAACAACCCCATCAAAAAGTGGTGAAGGGTATGAACAGACATTTCTCAAAATAAGACATTTATGCAGTTAACAAACATGAAGAAAGGCTCATCATCACTGGTCATTAGATAACTGCAAATCAAAACCACAATGAGATACCATCTCATGCCAGTTAGAATGGTGATCATTAAAATGTCAGGAAACCACAGATGGTGGAGAGGATGTGGGGAAATAGGAATGCTGCTACACTTTGGTGGGAGTGTAAGTTAGTTCAACCATTGTGGAAGACAGTGTGGTGATTTCTCAATGATCTAGAACCAGAAATAGTATTTGAACCAGCAATCCCATTACTGGGTATATAACCAAAGCAGTATAAATCATTCTCCTATAAAGGTACATGCAAATGTATGTCTATGGCAGCACTGTTCACAATAGCAAAGTCTTGGAACCAACCCAAACACCCATCAATGATAGACTGGATAAATAAAATGTGGCACATATACACCATGGAATACTATGCAGCCAAAAAAAAGGATGAATTCATGTCCTTTGCAGGCACTTTGATGAAGCTGCAAACCATCATTCTCAGCACACTAACGCAGGAACAGAAAAACAAAACACTGCACATTCTCACTCATAAGTGGGAGTTGAACAATGAGAACATATAGACACAGGAAGGGGCACATCACACATCGGGGCCTGTCAGGGGATGGGGGTTAAAGGGAGGGATAGCATTAGGAGAAATACCTAATGTAGATGACGGATTGATGAGTGCAGCAAACCACTATGGCACATGTATACCTATGTAACAAACCTGCAAGTTTTGCACATGTATCCCAGAACTTAAAGTATAATAATAATTAAAAGAAATAAAGCAAATTATATCACATATCCCATTTTATCTGTTCAGTTAATTGATTTACAGGCATTTATACTTGTAAAGTACAGTAATTAACTCACTGAGACTTACTAGTATCTATTTCCTTTGATAATGTTGATGATCTCTGTAGCCATTGGGGTCCCAGCAGGAGAACGAAGCACTCTCAAACTGCTTAACTGAAGATCATGTTAAAAGTTGCTTTCCAAGGTGTGAGCAGAATTTAGGGAAACCAATAAGTGGGAAGCATGTACTTTTTCTAGGTTCACTACCTAACCAGATTCTCCTTCCATATCTGATACTCCAATCCTTTGTTCCCCACACCCAATCAAAACACAAGGAGGAGTGAATGCTTTGAAAAAGCCTATACAAGTCTGCCTCCAGAGAGCAGAATGGAGAACAGATTGTAGGTATAAAGGCACTATGGAAAATGGAAAATATCCAGCAGAAGCTCTATTATTTGCATTATTAATTACACTATAATTAATTATACATAATATACTATAATTAATTATGTTTAACTTACAAATAAGCTCAAATTATTTAAGAAAAGCAAAGTTTCTATAAAGTAAATAAAACAGTGAAGAAATTTAACTAACCCAATAAACACTATTTTATATTTAAATCATGTATTATATAGTTCACTTCATTAAAATGAAGATTTATTACCGGTATAATGAAGATACTTTTAATTATTTGCATATGAGTTGTATAATACTTTATTATTAATTACCCTGCAAAAATTTCCATTATAATACTTTTTATTTGTATAGTGCTTTGTATCTTTTTTTTTTTTTTAATTTATTTATTATTATTATACTTTAAGTTGTAGGGTACATGTGCATAACGTGCAGGTTTGTTACATATGTATACTTGTGCCATGTTAGTCTACTGCACCCATCAACTCGTCATTTACATCAGGTATAACTCCCAATGCAATCCCTCCCCCCTCCCCCCTCCCCATGATAGGCCCCGGTGTGTGATGTTCCCCTTCCTGAGTCCAAGTGATCTCATTGTTCAGTTCCCACCTATGAGTGAGAACATGCGGTGTTTGGTTTTCTGTTCTTGTGATAGTTTGCTAAGAATGATGGTTTCCAGCTGCATCCATGTCCCTACAAAGGACGCAAACTCATCCTTTTTTATGGCTGCATAGTATTCCATGGTGTATATGTGCCACATTTTCTTAATCCAATCTGTCACTGATGGACATTTGGGTTGATTCCAAGTCTTTGCTATTGTGAATAGTGCTGCAATAAACATACGTGTGCATGTGTCTTTATAGCAGCATAATTTATAATCCTTTGGGTATATCCCCAGTAATGGGATGGCTGGGTCATATGGTACATCTAGTTCTAGATCCTTGAGGAATCGCCATACTGTTTTCCATAATGGTTGAACTAGTTTACAATCCCACCAACAGTGTAAAAGTGTTCCTATTTCTCCACATCGTCTCCAGCACCTGTTGTTTCCTGACTTTTTAATGATCGCCATTCTAACTGGTGTGAGATGGTATCTCATTGTGGTTTTGATTTGCATTTCTCTGATGGCCAGTGATGATGAGCATTTTTTCATATGTCTGTTGGCTGTATGAATGTCTTCTTTTGAGAAATGTCTGTTCATATCCTTTGCCCACTTTTTGATGGGGTTGTTTGTTATTTTCTTGTAAATTTGTTTGAGTTCTTTGTAGGTTCTGGATATTAGCCCTTTGTCAGATGAGTAGATTGCAAAAATTTTCTCCCATTCTGTAGGTTGCCTGTTCACTCTGATGGTAGTTTCTTTTGCTGTGCAGAAGCTCTTTAGTTTAAT
>NC_037675.1:45383657-45400682 GCF_003255815.1 Theropithecus gelada | reverse complement strand
TCCGGCACTCCCCAGTGAGATGAACCCAGTACCTCAGTTGAAAATGCAGAAATCACCGGTCTTCTGTGTCGCTCGCGCTGGGAGTTGGAGACTGGAGCTGTTCCTATTCGGCCATCTTGCTCCGCTTTGTATCTTTTGAAGCAACTTTATAACTAGGTTATTACTAAGAATTACTCAATAGAACAAATCCTAATTTTCAGGATATTACTCATTTACTTGTATAAAAAATACTTGATTGCATTTTATAGCACATATACAATATTGAAATAAAATGATTAATTACAAAAACCTTATTTTGTAGGCTTACCAGTAAATAAGCTATTCATTTAAGAATCAAAAAATGAATACTGTGAGGGGTAAAACCCAAGATTAACTGTAATGATATATATTAATATTATTTCTGTATAATTTATCAAATTGAGACATTTTGTGGTATGTTTAATCATAATGAATTAAAATATATGGAAGCTATAGAATCCATTTAAATTACCCAAGTGGTCACTTTCTGTCCACAATACTATCCCCCTCAAACACTGTTAATAAATAACCCTTTTTTTCATGCTATCTAATAGCTTCATAAAGAGGCAGAATAAAATCAGAATTTTACACAGCAACAAGACAAATTCTTTTCTTTTTTTAACCATGTGGAGAAAACATAATTTTATTTATTCTAATAATAGCTTTAAATGTTTTATTTTTCTTATTTCAGAAAGTTCTTAATGAAAATAATTTTTGACAGTTTTATAGCCAATCCCTTACTTCCAGATTAAATAGATATAAGAAAATTGGAAAATTTTAAAAAATTGTCAGTGATATTTATTTGAGTAAATTGTGTTCATTAAAAACATACAAAACATATACAACTTCCCTTTGATAAATCCACTAGCACATGTTTACGTCAATCACAGATAGCTATAAAATTTGTTCTTAAAATGAAGAATGCTTCATATTATGTAAAGTTTATTACTTTTTTAAAAGTCCTCAAAGTAGAGACTTTTTTCTATGTGTGTTTAGAGTTGATTTGAAACCCTAACAAAATTATGGGTTCTGAAATCTCTTGCTGTTACAGAATTATTTGGTAAGAGTTTATACAAGTTAAATTATTTTCATGTGGTTCCATATGATTAAAGGCTAGTCTTCAATAGTATTTATAAACAATTCATGAAAAATAGATACTTAATATGGTGAATAAAATTTATTATGTAAAAATGTTGCTTTTAATAAGACTATAATTTCAAAATATATTGCAAATAGTATTGAGACGGTGTATCTGTTTGTCATGATGAATTTGTTTGATCTGTGTTCAAGCATAACACTTAATAAATACAATTATTTTGGATTCACGGTATTTTAAATTTTGTTCTGTGGTATCTTTGAAGTCAAGGAGCATATGCCAGGATTCAGAAACCACATTTCCTATGAAAATCTTTGAGAGAAATATTTCTAGTTTTATGATTAAGGTAATTGTCATTCTATGTAATACATTTCTTTTACTTGATTGGTATGTGATCTTATAAATGATATTTTCCCTATTCACAATGTTTCTTGACAGCTTAAAATTAAATTTGTGATCAATCTCTAGTACATAAATAGGACTTTATGATATGACTTTATGATATGAATTTACTAAACTCATTTTTGTTGTCATCTTGCTTTCCTATATTGCCTCTTACTTTGTTTTTCTCACTGAATTTTGTCATGTTACATAAGTATATTTTAAATAGTGTTTAATAATATTATGTAAATGGACAAAATTATAGTGATGTGTAATAAAGATTGAATAAACAATAAAGATAGGTAACATAGGTGCCAGATAAACAAATATTTTGTCTATTTTTAAAATTTAATAATCACAGAAGTTCTATGAATACCATTCTATTAGTACAATTTTATAGATGAAACAATTGAAACATATATTTTATTTAACTTATTCAAAGCCCACACAGTAAAGAGTAGATCTAGAATCTGGTCTCAGGCAAGCCAACTCCTAAGTTCCTCCTTGTGACTACAAACATGAATACTGACATTGAAAAGAAGTATGCTTAGCTTTGGAGACTCAAGGAAGTTTACATTCTGGAGTATGTATCAGTTAGCCATTGCCACAAGAATGTTTTTAAAACCCCAAAATGTAGTCGCTTATAACAACAATTATTTATCCTTATAGATCTGTGTGTAATTACATCTCAACTGAATATTTACTCCTTTCATATGCAAAAAAGGACTATTTTCCTTCATATGATAGGTGTTTCCTGAGATGTGAGGCTCTTCTATTGAACATATAAATTGATACAAATAAAAATATTTATTCCTGAATTAATAAATATAACTTTACCTTTAAGTTACTTATTGTGATTCTGAATTTTTATTCTTTAAAAGATGAAATAGTAAGGAAATAATACTGATGAATATGAAACTTGTGCACAGTTAGGATCTTCATAGGAGTCAAGACAACAGTGACTTATGTAATGGCAAAACTGTGGTACAATGATTGAAAAGAAAAAATGCCATACAAAGAAGTCACCTTCCTTTCAAAATACTAGGGGACTTTGTTGGCAGCACTGAAACAATTGTCTGAGGTGCCAGATATGTGCAAAAAGATACATTTATAATTTTACCACTTCAGAACTTATTTTTGTTCAGAAGACATTAATGAAAACATTGAATATCTCTGAGAAAAATGAAATTACAAGATGCTATTGCCTGAAAATATGCTTTTACTGTGTAGTTATGAAAAAAGAGAGATTAAAGCGTATTTTAATCCAAAATATTTTCTCCTAAAATATAAAAAAGGACTTTTATAAGCTTTAAATGTCAGTTGTTTTCCATAATTTAAAGTCATTCTTTTTATGTATTCATAGTCACATTTTGATTTTTATTCATATCATATTAAAATCAGTTTATGAACATAAACAACCAGTTACAAAGTCATAAATAAAAACAATGGTGAATATATTTTGTTTGATTTTAAGAAGTGGGGGAAAATAGAGGATTATAATAAAACTAATCCACTTTTGTGCACTTTTTTTGTATAAGACAGTGTTATAGAGTTTATATAGATAAACTCTTATTTATACTGTTATATATATATAAACTTAATATAACAGTTGAAGGGTTATATATATATATAAACTATATAAACTCTGTATATGTAAACTACCTATAACTGTCTTGTATAAAATAGCAGTATATATATATATATACAAACAAATTTTTTTTCTACATGCCTTATGAAGTTGGAAAACTAGTTCTCATTTTATAATGTAGGAAACTGAAGATTAGAAGGAAAAGTTAACTGAAGATTACGTGGCTATTAAATGAATAAGAATGCACGTTCAAGGTTTTCTGAGTTCAAGATTGGCTTTCCTAACACTTAGAGCTCAGATTTCTCCTTCTCCATTTGCATTAATTCTGTAGTTTCCAAATTTAGTAAGCGTTCATCAAAATTCCTTTTCACACTTCTCTCTTCTCTCCCTTAGTTCTGTAATGTCATCATCTTGTTTGACCCAATGCAACCCCATTTTCCTCACTCTCTAAATTATTCTTTCTACTTTCTTCAGGCATGTAGTTCTAAAAGCAACAATGAAGAAAACAAAAGTAAACAAACACATAAACTAATTAGTTATTTTCCTGCTTATCTTAGTGCCAGATTGGCTGACATGGCGATTCTGTCTCTTTGAAGCTATGCACTTTATTTTCTTTCTTTTCATTCCTTTTCTTTTATGTTCTCAATGTATAGTAAATTACTCTTGTTTAATGTGTACAATTTGATGAAGTGTGACATATGTCTACAATTGTGAAATCATAACCATGGTCAAGATAGCGAGTATCACCCTCTAAAGTTTGCACAAGCACCTTGGTATTTCAGCCCTCCTCTCTCTCCGCAATGCCCATTGCCACTCTCTCTGGTCTGGTCTAGTTTCAGACATTATAAGTGAGCCTTAACAAGAGTCATGGTGCAGCTATCTTCAAATAATTTTTAAATTAACTTTATACAACACATAGCATCCCTATATTCTGGTAGATGAGGGATTTTTCAACTATAATATGCTTTCTCAGATTTCTTTTGGAAAATGTGTATCTTAATCTGTGTCAAAGAAAAACTGCACTAAATGGAGTTAAATAGGCAAGACTATTGCAATATAGATCAAGACTATTATAATAGAGTGGAGAGATTGAAATAAACTCTGCTGAAACAAAAGGCAGGAGAGTTTCTAAGTGCTAGAGTGAACTACTGGGAAAATACTAAAGAATATGGGGAGACAAGAGGTTGTTCAATGTGATTAGGTTATCTGCGTTTGCTTATTGTGCTTATGAAAGTTAGCCTCTCACCTTCCCACAGAGACTGGGAAACAGTAGCTTGCCCCTTCCTTCCTCCCTCCCTCCCCCCTCCCTCCCTCCCTCCCTCCCTCCTTCCTTCCTTCTTTCCTCCTTCAACTTCCCTTCCTTCCCTTCCTTCTCTCTCTCTTCCTTTTTTCTTTTCTTTCTTTCTTCTTCTTTCTTTCCTTCTTTCTGTTTTTTCTTTCTTTCTTCTTTCTCTCTTTTCTTCTTTCTCTTTCTTCTTTCTCTCTTTCTTTCTTATTTCTCTTTCTCCTCTTTCTTTCTTTCCTTTTTCTTCTTTCTATCTTTCTTTCTTTCTTTCTTTCTTTTTTCTTTCTTTCTTTTCTTTCCCCTTCCTTCCTTCCTTCCTTCCTTCCTTCCTTCCTTCCTTCCTTCCTTCTTTCCTCTTCTCTCTCTCTTTCTTTCTCTTTCTTTTTATTAATCTCTTTACTTGATGTATTTGTCTGTTCTTATGCTGCTAATAAACACATACCCAAGATTAGGTAATTTATAAAGCAAAGAGATTTTAATTGACTCACATTTCCATATGGCTGGGGAGGCCTCACAATCATGGCAGAAGGTGAATGAGAAGCAAAGCCATGTCTTACATGGTGGCAGGCAAGATAGCTTGTGCAGGGAACTCCCATTTATCAAACCATCAGATCTTGTGAGACTTCTTTACTACCACAAGACCAGTAGGAAGGAAACTGCCCCCATGATTCAATTATCACCACCTGGGCCTACCTTTGACATATGGGAATTCCTGTAATTGAAGATGATATTTGGGCAGCGATAGAGCCAAACTATGCAATTTCACCCTGGCCCCTCCCAAATCTCATGTCCTTACATTTCAAAACCAATCATTCCTTCTCAACAATCCCCCAAAGTCTTAACTCATTTCAGCATTAACTCAAAAGTCTACAGTCCAAAGCCTTATCAGAGAACAGCAAGGCCTTCCACTTATAAGCCTGTAAAATCAAAAGCAAGTTGGTTACTTCCTAGATACAATAGGGGTACAGGCATTGGGTAAAGACACTCATTAAAAATGGGAGAAAACGACCAAAACAAAGGGGCTGCAGGCTTCAGGCAAGACAAAAATCCAATGGGTCAGTTAAACCTTAAAGATATGAAATGATCTCCTTTGTTTCCGTGTCTCACATCTAGGTCACACTAATGCAAGAGGTGTATTCCCATGGCCTTGAACACCTCCACCCCTGTGGCTTTGCAGGGGATAGCCTCTTTCCCAGCTGTTTTCATGGGCTGGCATTGAGTGTCTGTGACTTTTCCAGGCACATGGTGCAAGCTGTCAGTGGATCTACCATTCTGGATTCTGGAGGATGGTGGTCCTCCTCTCACAGCTCCACTAGGCAGTTCCCCAGTGGGAACTCTGTATGAGGGCACCAACCCCACTTTTCCCTTCTGCACTGCCCTAGCAGAGGTTCTCCATGAGGAACTTGCCCCTCTAGCAGACTTCTGCCTGGACATCCAGGAATTTCCATACGTCCTCTGAAATCTAGGCAGAGATTGCTAAACCTCACTTCTTGACTTCTGTGCATCCACAGGCTCAACACCATGTGCAAGTTGACAAGACGTGGGGCTTGCACCCTCTGAAGCCATGGCCCAAGTTGTACCTTGGCCCATGTTAGCCATGGCTGGAGTAGCTGGGCCACAGGGCACCAAGTCTCTAGGCTGCACACAATAGCAACGCCCTGGACCTGGCCCATGAAACCGTTTTTCTCTCTTAGTTCTCTGGGCCTGTGATGGGAGGGACTGTAATAAAGGTCTCTGACATGGCCTGGTGACATTTTCCCCATTGTCTTGGTGATTAACATTTGGCTCCTTGTTATGTATGCAAATTTCTACAGCCAGCTTGGGCCTGAATTTCTCCCCAGAATATGGGTTTTTCTTTTCAGCCACATCATCAAGCTGCTAATTTTTCGAACTTTTGTACTCTGTCACCTCTTGAATGCGTTGCTGCTTAGAAATTTCTTCTGCCAGACACCCTAAATCATTTCTCTCAAGTTCAAAGTTCCACAGATCTCTAGAGCAGAAGCAAAATGCCACCAGGCTCTTTGCATATCAAGAGTGACCTTTACTCCTCCCCAGCAAGTTCCTCATCTCCATCTGAGACCACCACAGCCTGAAATTTACTGTCCATATCACTAGCAGCATTTTGGTCAAAGCCATTCAGCTAGTCTTTAGGAAGTTCCAAACTTTCCCACATCTTCCTTTCTTCTGAGCCTTCCAAGTCTCTAGGAAATTTCAAACTTTCCCACGTGTGTTATCTTCTTCTGAGCCCTCCAAACTGTTCTAATCTCTGTTACCCAGTTCAAAAGTTGCTGCCACATTTTCAGGTATCTTTAGAGCAGCACCCCACTACCTGGTATCAATGTACTGTATTAGTCTGTTCTCACACTGCTAATAAAGACATATCTGAGACTGGGTATTTTATAAAGGAAAAAGGTTTAATTGACTCACAGTTCCACATGGCTGAGGAGACATCACAATCATGGCAGAAGGCAAATGAGGAGCAAAGTCAGGTCTTACATGGCAGCAGGCAAGATAGCCTGTGCAGGAGATCTCCCATTTATCAAATCATCAGATCACATGAGACTTATTCACCACCATGAGAACAGTATTGGGGAAACCACCCCCATGATTTAATTTCCTCTGCTTGGCCCCATTCTTGACACATAAAAATTATTACAATTCAAGGTGAGATTTGGGTGGGGACACAGCCAAACTATATTACTTGACAAATAAAATGTGTATATGTTTATGGTGTACGATATCATGTTTTGAAATATGCATACATTGTGGGATGGCTAAACAAGATAATTAATTTGTGGATTACCTTACATACTTATCATTAATTTGTGTTTAGAATATTTAAAAGTCTACTCTCTTAGTAATTTGCGATTATAAAATTCATTATTATTAACAATAGTCACCAATAAATGATCTGAATAATAAATAAAACTAAACTGTTTACATTAGCTTGGAAAAATACTTAAGAATAAATTTAACCAAGGAAGTGAAAGCTCTGCACACTGGAACTATAAAACATTGATAAAATAAACTAAAGACACAAATACATAGAAAGCTGTCCCATGTTCATGGATCAGACTAATTAATGTCAAAATGTATATACTACTCAAAGCGATCTAAAGATTCAATTTAATTCTTGTGAAAATTCCAATGATTTTTTCACAAAAATAGAAAAAAAAAGTCCTAAAATTGTTATGGAACTGCAAAATACCAAAAAAGCTGAAACAATCTTGAGAAAGAACAAAGCTGGAGGCATCACACTTCCTGATTCCAAATTATGTTACATAACTATAGTAATCAAAACACCATGGCACTGGCATAAATACAGAAACCTGGGCCAGTGGGACACATATGAGAGCCCAGAAATAAATCCATAGATTTATAGTTCATTGATTTTCCACAAAACTGCCAAGAGCACCTAATGGAGAAAGGACAATCTCTCAATAAATGCTGTTGGGACAACTGGATATCCACATACAGAAGAATGAAATTAGACCTTTATCTCATACCATATACAAAAATCAACTCAAATTCATTAAATTTAAGACTTAAAACTATAAAACTGCTAGAAGAAAACATAGAGGAAAAGCTTCATGACATAGGCCTGGACACTAGTATTCTTGATGATTACATTTCAAAGCGATGGCTTCCATGTCCTTGAGAAAGACATTCCTGGGTTGTAAAACTAGCACCAGGCTGGGAGAAAGACTTATATAATATTTCAAAGAGGTAGAGAAAGAATTTACAACAAGAAGTTGTCAATGCTCTATGAAAAGGGCTGTCAGGAAGAAACATCTCTAAAATTTAGCCAAGTTGATGGAAATGTTTAAGGTCATCCTGGTCACTGGCATCTCCTGTTGATGTTTCATTTCTCTGTAACTTAGTGCTTTGGTGAAAATTTTAAAAGATGTTAAATACACTCTGAATAAATAATAAAGTGGAAACCTAAATAGCTAATATGCCTAAGAAAAGACACTCAACTTTATGAATAATCAAAGAATTGACAAATAAACTCTGTTGAACATACCATTTCATATATGATAGTAGAAACAATCTTTTAAATGTCTGAAAATACTACATGTTGAAGAAAATGCAGAATAATAAAACTATCATATACAGCTGTGTGAATAAAACTTGTAAAAAGATGTTTCGAGAGTATTTTGAAGTTACAGAAAGCATGCCCAATGAAGCACTCATTCTATCTCTCTCTCTATATATATATATATATTTATATCTATATATTCTATATATCTATATATATTTATCTATATATATCTATATATATCTATATATATATCTATATATATATTTAAAGAAAGGTTCACTCACGTTTCAGAGACTGTATATAGCAATATCCACAGAAACATTATCTGTAATAGTAGGAAAAAAGGAAGACAACTGCACAGCTTATTTTTATTATTTATTTATTTTTGAGATGGTGTCTCCCTCGGTTGCCCATGCTGGAATGCATTGTCATGATTTCGCCTCACTACAGCCTTCGCCTCCCAGGTTCAACCAATTCTCCTGCCTCAGCCTCCTGAATAACTTGGATTACAAGTGCACACCACCATGCACAGATAATTTTTGTATTTTTAGTAGAGACGGGGTTTCACCATGTTGGCCACCCTGGTCTCGAACTCCTAACCTCAAGTGATCCACCCGCCTTGTCCTCCCAAAGTGCTGAGATTACAGGTGTGAGCCACCACACCTGGCCAATACAGCTTAAATATTAAGGTGAGAAAGGATAAATAATGTATACAATCAAGGAAAATCTAAACATTAATAAAAATGATAGAACTCTGAGAACTGCATCAATATGGCTACATCTCCCATACATTAAGTGAAAAAGGTAAGTTTCAGAAAAATATATACAGGATGATAGTTTATATAAAAGCATAAATGTTACAAATGAAAAATGAATTGTAAATTGTTTACAGAAACATCTAAAAGAATGCATATAAATGATAAACACTAAAATCAGAGTATAATGTGCCCCTACAGAAGGAGAGAAAGAAATTATTTTAGTTGTGTGCAGGGAGCTTCAAATATTAGTGCCTAATTACCAAAATATCAATCATTTATAAGTTAAGTCATAAGATTATTGAAATCTCATTTAACTTGAATTAGAGTTTATGCATATTTGACATAAATTTTCACTTTAAATAAAGAAAAAAAAACAGCTTAGAGTATCAAAGTCTATTCTCTAACAGGAAATGATGAGAGATGTATCCTTTGTCTACCTTTCATGAAAAGATTCAAGAAGGAAGGCATCAAAGAATTCCAGTTTACGCTGAATAGAACTATCCCTAGGAAAATTCCTGACTCCAGGACACAAAAACAAGATAAAGAACAGAAGAAAAGGCATTTGAATGCCCATAGAAAAATAATCAGTATTACGTAAAATTACAATTATGTGTTGACTGCAATGTCATTTTATTTATTTATTTATTGAGACGGAGTCTCATTCTGTTGTCAAGGCTGGAGTGCAGTGGTGCAATCTTGGCTCACCGCAACCTCCACCTCCTGGGTTCCAGCAGTCCTCCCTGCCTCAACCTTCTGAGTAGATGGGACTACAAGTGCCTGTCACCATGCCTGGCTAATTTTTGTATTTTTTAGTAGAGACGAGGTTTCACCATGTTGGCCAGGCTGGTCTCAAACTCCTAACCTCAGGTGATCTGCTTGTCTTGGCCTCCCAAAGTGCTGGAATTACAGGCATGAGCCATCACAACAGGCCCTATTTAAATTTTTAAATGAAAAATTTCTCCCAAATTAGAATGCGTAAGTTTTCACAAAGATTTTATACTCTGAAGTTGTTGTTAGGACAGTAAGTTAACATAACCCTTTGAAAAGTAGATTATAAATTTAGAAATATATGTAAAGCCAGGAATTTTTAAGATCTGCTTCCATTCAAGGATTTATTTTCTTTTTTATCCTAAACGAACAACCTACATAAAATGTAAAACCTTCGTGTGTGTGTGTGTGTGTGTGCATGTGTAAAAATTTGACGGATGTCTATATGTCTCAAAGGAGTGAGAGGATGCACTGAATTTTGTGGCTGTCAGTAAGATGCATAAAAATATCTAATAGTCTAGACATTGTCTCTACAAAAAGTAAAAATTAAAAATAGTTTGACATGGTGGTGTGTGCCTCTAGTCCCAGTTGCTTGGAAGACTATGATGGGAGGATCACTTGAATCCAGGAGTTAAAGGTTACAGTGGACTATGATCATGACACATGCACTCCAGCCTGGTGGCAGAGCAAGACCTTGTCTCTCTACAAAACAACATTTAATAGTAATGAGTGAATATTTTTGAACTGAGCTTGTCTCCTGAAGCAGTATCTATAAAGATTTGAATTGTTACTTATAAACTACTAACGGTCAAACAAGGTGTCAAATATCTTTTAATGCCTGTTGCTAAGTGTACATTCTTTACGTAAATGCTGAATAATATTTGAAGTCTCATTTCCAATACTGAAGATTTATTTGTTCCTATTTCTAGTGAATCTCTCCTAGTAAACTTTTTTTTTTTATCACTCTGCTAACTATGATTGTAGATAAAAGGTGTGCAGTCTGGGGTCATGGAAGAAAAGAAAACCTAACCCATGTCAATAAGTAATTTGATACAGATACTATCTTTTTATAATAGAACCATCTAGGCCATCTCGGTTTTACATCAAATAATTTATAGTGAATTAAAAACCCTTAATCTACCTATAATAACAGTGATAACATTGAGAGTAATATTCTTTGTTACATAATATTGATAATGTGTTGATAGCTAATATATATTGAGTATTAATAATGGGTCAATATTATCTGACTTAATTCCCACAATGATCCTCTAACTTGATAATATTATCATCTCTATATTTTATAAATGAGGAGTGTGAAGTACAGAGGGATTTTTAAACTTTCCCAAGTAGCACAGCCTACTAGTGACATTGTTGAAATTTGGACCTGAATGATTTTTGTTAGAACGGGGAGAGTACATTATTGACTAAATATCTGCAAATTGAGACTTTGTCATTTTCTTTCACTGAAGAATTTATGAGAATTTCTAAAACTAAAGAAAAAGTTGACTTTGAGTCTTCAACTAACTTCTTTGTATGTGAAGGACATTAAAACGATAATATTTCAACCAGAAATATGTTTTTCAAGATAATAGGCTTTCTGTTTTTTCCTCTAGTCTTTTGTTTTACTTTTTTTTTTTTTTTCCTACTGTAGAACTTCATTGGAGAAAAAATCTCACTTTGTTAGTCTGCTCTCAAAAGAACACCTAGAAAGGGCAAAAACTTTTAAAAGGATAAATCCTTTTGTTCCTTGTCTGACAAAATATAGAAATATGGTACAATGAAACCCCTCAAATGAATATTTGGTGAAGAGGGAAAATAAACCTAATAAAAAGTAATAGCTATTTGAATTTTTTCCAAAATAAATCATGTACCTTTCATTTAAAGTGGAAGCCTCTTTCATGGGTATTGTTGGAAGACAGATTGAGCAATATATACTAAAAGTAATTGGAAACTTCCTGCACTGTGTACAGTCTGTAAAAAGCAAATTCAATGAATATTGTCTCCGATTATCTACAAACATGATCAATCCAGTCTGTCTTTCAGTAAAGCAGTCTGGAAAAAAAACTCAGGATAAAAATATATTTTATTTAAACAAAGTGCAGATGACACTTGTGAATTTTTAGAGAAGAATATAATCATATAAGCAAACAAAAATGAAAAATACTCCAAGTTCAGTTCCCCGAGATGGCAACTAATGTCTTCATATATATCCTGCACATTTTAGTTTGCATACGTTATACACCCAGACATAATAAGAACATAATAAAATTGTGCTATATTTTAGCCGTATTTATCATTTTAAACTTCTGCTTTAACTTAGATTTGCAGAGTACACAGCAACAAATATTCCATCATATGATGACTCTTATGAGTAAATATAATGTCTTCGCACTGTGTATCTTAGTAATTGACATGCTCTCATTCAACATTCAGGTTATGATTAAATGAACAGTCACAAATGAAAGTGTTATGGCTAACCTTTAAACTGTCTTCATAAACATAAACATATATTTTAACATTTAAAATATACTACAAGACACTAAATACAACAATGATGTAAACCTAAATCTTAATGAATTAGTCATGCAAAAAATACTTTAGCACCTATTATGTTTTAATAAGCACCATAAAAAAATAAAATGGCATCAGAAATGAAGCTATTTTGAAAGATTCATTAATCTAAATGAAATGCTAGATAGAAGTGAGGATATCCTTTTTTATTTGATACAAATTTTGTTGAAGTGTTTTTATTTTTATTTTTTATTTTGAAGTTTTATATTCTATTACCAGATACAATGTAGCAGATACACTTCATGCATGTAAAGCTAAAAGTCACCTAGTCAAGACTAACTAAATCTTCGCCATTCATTTCTTTATTCAATCATCCACTCAATCAAGTTCACAACTGCATTCACAAACTATACTCTTTTTCTCTCTCCTATAAATCCTGTATGTAACATACATTTTTATATTCAGTCCCAGCACTTGGGATAGACTTAAATACCTGTTCAGATAAAGTCCTTTTAGCACACTTTCAGATAATAGTCTCTCATGGCCTTTTTAATGCAATTATTTAGCAATATAATTTTATTTTCTTCCTGAATCTTACAGTTTCTGATAGATTATTTACAACCTTCTGTAAGGGAAAAATGGTGTTATTAATTTCTATTAAAAGGCTTATATGCATATTGTCCTTCTTTTTTACTTAATATCAAATTTTGTCATGCGGACAATAGTAATGTCTATACAAAATTAAATGTCTTATAGCAGCACTATTCACAATAACCAAAAGATGGAAAGACCTCAAATTTCCATCAATGGATAGATGAATAAGCAAAATGTTGTATAGCCATACAACTGAATATTTTCGGTAATTAAAATGAAGTACTGATACATGCTAGAACATAGACTAATCTCAAAATTATTATACTAAGTGAAAGAAGCTACACACAAGAAGTCATATATTGCATTATTCCATTTATTTGAACTCTCTAGAATGGCTAAATGCATAGAGACAGAAAGCAGATTTGTGGCTGCCAGAAGCTTAGGGGGAGACAAAAGAGTGAATGACTACTTAAAACAAGTTTTCTTTGGGGATGATAAAAATATTTTGGAACTGAATAGAAGTAGTGGTTGCAGAAATAATGTGAATGCTTAATTCTATTAAATTGTATATTTAAAGTGGTTAATTTTATGTCATGTGAATTTTACCTTAACTTAAAAAAGTCTACACAGAAAAATTTGGGGGTAAAATCTTAATAAACGGTACTCAGCAAATTATTTGTTTCTAAATTCAGATGGATCAATGAGAATCAGGTTCTAAACATATTTAATTTCAGTTGGCAAAAGCATCATCTATTAAATTGAGGACTGAAAATAGATTAAAGTAAGAAAGGGAGCTTTTTCTTATGCCTATTAAGAAAGAGACTATTAAAAAGTAATAACAATATACTAAAACAAATAACCACAACCACTTTTTACTCACTAGTCCATTCAGTCCTATGTAGTTAATTCTTTTAAGGGCAGGTTTTGGATATGCCTCTCTTTTCATGAAGTCATGCTTTGTATTAAAAAGAGTCCTGGCAACCTCAACAGACCATGACAGAGTCTGAAAAATGACTAAGTTATGTCAGCTCTCAGTTTTCAAGCTTGGACTATTATTTGAAATATCAACCATTAATAGTACCTGGTTATCTTTTTCTACAGTATTTTGAGGTTGCCTTTCTTAGTTAGAGACATTAGATCTAGCCTGTGAGCCTTCAGAGAAGCTCAAATAATCTGTAGATGAGACTGTATAGATGTAGTTAATTTATTATAGTAACACATTTTAAAACAGAAGAAGACTAAAATTCTTTGCTAGAGGAAAATACGTAATTATTTCATCAGATTTGTTAAATGATTCTATACAGGGTCAGAGCATATGAATGGACCATGATGACACTGTCAGATCTACAAAGCTTCCAATCCATTCTGTAAGTGTGCAACATCTAACTTGTATATAGCCATTAATAACATTTCAACTATATAAAAATCAGTAGCATTTCTTCACACCAACAATATCAGGGCTGAGTGAAATTGAAACACAATTCCAGTTAAAATAACCACAAGTAAAATGAAATACCTATGAATACAGCTAACCAATGAGGTTAAACATCTCTATAAGGAAAACTACAAAACACTAATGAAAGAAATCATAGATGATGCAAATTAATGGAAAATTATTCCAGGCTCATGATTAGAATAATTAATATAATAAAAATGGTCATACTTCCCAAAGCATTACAGATTCAATGCTATTCCTATCAAACTACCAATGTCATTCTTCACAGAATTAGAAATAAAAAGCTATTCCAAAATTCATATGTAAGCAAAAAAGAGCCGCCAAATAGACAAAACAATACTAAGCAAAAAGAACAAACCTAGAGGCATCCCACTACTTCAAACTATACTATAAAAACACAGTAACCAAAACAGCTTGGTACTGATACAAAAACCCATGCATAGACCAATAGAATGGAATAGAAAAATCAGAAATGAAGCCACACATCTACAACCATCTGATTTTTGACAAGGCTGACAAAAACGAACAATAAGGAAATAACTCCCTAGTCAATAAATACTGCTGGGATAACTAACTAGCCATAGGCAGAAAGTTGAAAATGAACCCCTACCTTTCACTATAGAAACAATTCAAAATCTATTAAACATTTCAATGTGAGATCTCAAACTATAAAAATCCTGGAAGACAACCTAGGAAGCACTCTTCTCAACTTTGGCCTTGGCAAGGATATTTAACTAGGTCTCCAAGAGTAATTGCAACAAAAACAGAAATAGACAAGTGGGATCTAATTAAACAACAACAACAAAAAGAACTTATGCACAGCAAAGTAAACTATCAACAGAGCAAACGGACAATCTACAGAATGTGAGAATATTCACAAACTACGCATCTGGCAAAGGACTAATATCCAGAATCTACAGGGAGCTTAAGCAAATCAACAAGCAAAAAAAAAAAAAAAAAAAAAAAAAAAAACCATTATAAAATGGACAAAGGACAGGAAAAGACACTTCTCAAAAGAAGACATGCAATTGGCCAATAAACATAAAAAAAAATGCTCTGCATCTCTAATCATCGGAGATATGCAAATCAAAACAACCATGAGATACCATCTCACACCAATCACAATGGCTATTATTAAAAAGTCGAAGAACAACAGATGCTGGGCAAGACTGGGGAGAAAAGGGAATGCTTATGCATTGTTTATGAGAATGGGATTAGTTTAGCTACCGTAGAAAGCAGTTTGGAGATTTCTCAAAAAACTTAAAACAGAGTTACCATTTGTCCGGGAAATCCCATTACTGAGTATATACCAACCCCCAAAATAAATCATTCTACTGAAAAGACACATATCTTTATTTGCGTGTTCAACACTGCACTGTTTGCAATAACAAAGACATGGAATCAATACAGGTGCCCATCAGTGGTAGATTGAATAAAGAAAATGTGGTACATATACAGTACAGAACACTATGCAGCCATAGAAAACAATGAAATCGTGTCTTTTTCAGCAACATGAATGGAGCTGGAGGCCTTAATATTAAGCAAATTAATGCAGAAACAGAAAACCAAATACCAGATATTCTCACTTATTAGTGGGAGCTAAGCATTGTACACACATGGACATAAATATGGGAACAATAAACATTGTAGACTACTAGAGGGTTGGAGGGGTGGATTAAAAAAACTACCTATGAAGTACTATGCTCATTACCAGTGTGATGGGATTCATACTCCAAACCTCAGCATCAAGCAATATTCTCATATAAAAAATCTGCACATGTATCCCCATATCCAAAATAAAAGTTCAAATATTTAAAAAAAAAAAAAGTATATCTGATAGAACAAATTTTCTCAGGCAGTTCTGACAACACTGTTGAGCTAATTAAGAAATATAGAACATGCCAAATACCTAATAACACAATTTTTGAAAACTTGATTTAACATATAAAAAGGAAAATACATCGCGACCAAGTAGCATTTATCTCAGGATCGCAATGTTGTGTTAACATTTAAAAATCAGTCAGTGCAATTAAACAGATTTACAAAATATCAAGAAAACCATATTCTCGATACAATAGATGGAGAATAGGTATTTGCCAAAATCCGAAACCTATTGTTTTTTTCTTTTAACTTTTGTTTTATTTTCATTTAAGTTTGGGGGTACCTGTGCAGGTTTGTTACATGTGTATGATAACATGCAGTATTTAGGTTTCCACTCCTGTATTTGTTCATTTAGAATAATGGCCTCCAGCTGCGTTCATGTTGCAGCAAAGGCCAGATTTCATTCCTTTTTTATGGCTGAGTAGTGTTCCATGGTGTATAGGGATCCCTTCTCCTCCTCCTCTTCCTCCTCCTCCTCCTCCACTACTTCTTCTTCTCCTTCTCCTCCTTCTCCTTCTCCTCCTCCTCCTCCTCCTCCTCCTTCTTCTTCTTCTTCCTCCTCCTTCTCCTTCTCCTTCTCCTCCTCCTCCTCCTCCTCCTCCTCCTCCTTCTTCCTCCTCCTCCTCCTCCTCCTCCTCCTCCTC
>NC_037675.1:45344026-45383560 GCF_003255815.1 Theropithecus gelada | reverse complement strand
CTCCTCCTCCTCCTCCTCCTCCTCCTCCTCCTCCTCCTCCTCCTTCTTCTTCTTCTTCTTCTTCTTCTTCTTCTTCTTCTTCTTCTTCTTCTTCTTCTTCTTCTTCTTCTTCTTCTTCTTCTTCTTCTTCTTCTTCTTCTTCTTCTTCTTCTTCTTCCTCTTCTTCTTCCTCTCCTTCTCCTTCTCCTTCTCCTTCCTCTTCCTCCTCCTCTTCTTCTTCTTCTTTCTTCTTCTTTCTTCTTATTTGACAGGGTTTCACTCCTGTTGCCTAGGCTGCAGGGCATGGTGCAAGCTAGGCTCACTGCAGGCTTGATTTCCAAGTTTCAGGTGATTCTTCCACCTTAGCCTCCCAGCTAGCTGGACCTATAGGTGGGCGCCACTACCAAGCTAATTTTGTGTATTTTTAGAAAGGACAGGACTTCACCATTTTGTCCAGTCTCGTCTTGAGCTCCTGGACTCAAGAGATCCACCTGCCTTAGCCTCCCAAAGTGGTGGGATTACAGTTGTGAGCCATTGCACCCAGCCCATATCATATTTCCAATCCACTACTGATGGGCATCTAGGTTGATTCCAGGTCTTTGCTATTGTGAACAGTGCTGTGATAAACATGAGTGCACAAGTGTTTTTGGTAGAATGGTTTATTTTCCTTTGGATATTTTCCCTTTTCTCCACAACCTCGCCAACATATTTCAACATCTATGCTTAATGACTCTCTCAGCAAATTGGAGATACAAAAAAACTTCCTCAAGATGATGAATGCCATTAATTTCCTGGATCTGCCATGATAAGTACCATAAATTAAGTGACTTAAAACAACAATAGCTTACTGTCTCATGGTTCTGGAGGCTACAGTTCCAAAAATCAAGTTGTTAACAGGGTTGGTTCCTTCTTAAGGCTGTGAGGGAGAATCTGTTCTATGCTTCTCTCCTAGCTTCTATAGTCTCAGGCATTCCTTGGCTTGTAGACAGTGTTTTCCCTGTGTCTTCAGATTGCTTTTCCTCTATGCATGTCTAGTTTTGTGTCTAAATTTACCCTCTCTATAAGGACACAGTCATATTGGATTAGGGCCCAGTCTAATAACCTCATCTCTACTTGACCATCTGCAAACATGCTATTTTCTTTTCTTTTTCTTTTTTTTTAACTTTTAAGTTCAAGGATACATGTGTAAGTTTGTTAGATAGATAAACTTGTGCCATAGGGGTTTGTTGTACAGATTATTTCATCATGCAGATATTAAGCCATTAGTACCCATTAGTTATTTTTCCTGATCTTCTCCCTCCTCCATCCCTCCATGCTGCAAAAGGCCTGCTGTGTGTTGTTATCCTCTCTGTGTTGATATCTCATCATTTAGCTCCCACTTAAAAGTGAGAACATATGGTATTTGGTTTTCTGTTCCTGCATTGGTTTGCTAATAACAATGACTTACAGCTCCATCTATGTACCTGCAAAGGACATGATCTCATTCTTTCTTTATGGTTGCATAATATTCCATGGTGTATATGCCCCACATTTTCTTTATCCAGTCTATCACTGATGGACACTTAACTTGATTCCATGCCTTTGCTGTTGAGAATGGTGTGCTGCAATGAACATGTGCTCGCATGTGAACAATCTATATTCTTATCATCATTCTATGCGTAATGTGTGGTACATTTCCTGCCCTCTTGCCAGCTTCTCTTTATGGTATTTTTGGCTTCAATTCACACTTACCAGAACAAACTCTTTAAAATTTATTAACCTGTCTATTTGACTGGTGCATTTAGGCCATTTCATTACCTCTGTTTTAATTCTTATCCATTGAAATAAATCTATAGACAGAAGATGGAGCCAGGAGAGAGAGCACATGCTTGTAGTCCCAGCTACTCCAGAGGCTGAGGCACAAAAATTGCTTGAGCCAGGAGTTAGAGGCCAGCCTATGTATGCAACATAATGAGACTCCATTTCTTTAAAGGAAAAAAAAATTCAGAAGTAAATGTTGTCTCTAAGTTGTGTAAAATAAACTTTGAATGGAAATAATCAAGATGTAAATAAATTGCAAGATATAGGTGCACTTTATGGGTAAAATATAAGATATATTCTGGAGTTTTTAAAGTTTTTTAAGAATAGAGTTTGAGATTAACTACCAACTCCATGTCAGTCTGAGGACTTAAAATCTTAGTTCTGTTCAGTAGCTTTCTTACATAGTCATTTAAGATTTCCAAGTCATTTCTTCATCAGCAATAAAGGAAGAATATATATCGGACTTATTTGTATTTGAAAGGGTCAAATGAGATGTACATCAATATATGTGGTATACCCTAATGAATGATGTAAAGAACCTATCTTTGTCTCTCATCCAACACCACCCATCCTCCAACTGGTGTGGAAAATCACTCAAAGGCTTACCTTATACCACCAAGCAAGGAGAAGTTTATACAAGTACTTGCATGTTTTGTGTATAAAGTTACAATTAATTCCCTTATTTTTAAATTTAATTTGATTTAATTTTTGAGAAGGAGTCTCACTCTGTTGCTCAGGCTGGACTGATGTTGCTCACTGCAACATCTGCCTCCTGGGTTCAAGGTACTCTCCTGCCTCAGCCTGCCGAGTAGCTGGAACTACAGGCACAAACCACCATTCTAGGCTACTTTTCGTATTTTTAGTAGAGATGGTGTTTTGGGTAAGGCTGGTCTTGAACTCCTGACTTTAAGTGATTCGCCTTCCTGGGCCTCCCAAAGTGCTGGGATTACAGGCATGAGCCACCATGCCTGGCCTTTTCACAATTTTTATTTATTTTATAAATCAAGTTTTTAATTTTTAAAATTTTTAATTTTTGTGAGCACATAGTAGGTGTACATATTTATGGGGTACATAAGGTATTTTGATACAAGTATATAATGCATAGTAATCAAAGGGAAAATTTGGCATCCATCCTCTTAAGCATTTATCCTTTGTGTTACAAAGATTCCGATTATACTCTTTTGGTTGTTATAAAATATTCCATGAAATTGTTATTGACTATAGTCCACCCATTGTGCTACCAAATACTAGGTATTATTCATTCTTTATGACTATTTTCTTTGTATCCATTACCCATCCCCACCTCTCCCCCACTACCCTTCCCAGCCTCTGGTTACCAACTTTCTATTCTTTACCTCCATGAGTTCAATTGTTTTGATTCTTAGATACCACATATTAGTGAGAACACGCAATGTTTGTCTTCCTGTGCCTAGCTTATTTCACTTAACATAATGACTTTCTGTTTTATCCATGTTGTTGTAAACGACAGGCTTTCATTCTTTTTTTATGGCTGAGTAGTACTCTGTTGTATATATATATGTATCATATTTTCCTTATCCATTCATTTATTGATGGACACTCAGGTTGCTTCCAAATCTTGGCTATTGTGAACAGTGCTGCAAAAAGACATGAGAGTGCAGATATCTCTTTGATATACTGATTTCCTTTCTTTGGGGAATATAACCAGTAGTTGGATTGCTGGATTGTATGGTAACTCTATTTTTAGTTTTTCTCAGTAGCTTCCAAACTGTTCTCCACAGTGGTTGTACTAGGTTTCTACCAGCAGTGTCCAAGGGTTCCCTTTTCTCCACATCCTCACCAGAAACTGTTATTGTCTGACTTTTGGGTAAAAGCCATTTTAACTGGGGTACTATGATATTTCATTGTAGTTTTGATTTGCATTTCTCTAATGATCAATAATGCTGAGCAATTTTTCATATGCCTTTTTTGTTTCTTTTCTCTTTTCATGTGTATTTTATACATCTTGAAGTTTTCCAACAGTTTAATAATTCTCTATAATTTAAAATTTTATACATGTTAATTTTAGATTTTTTTTCTGTCATCATGTTTATTACATTTTTTTTTCTGTGATGTCTAATCTGTGGTTAATCCCATTCAGTATATTTTTTTTCATTTTAGTAGCTGTAGTTGTCATCTTTAGAGGTTCTATTTGAGTCTCTTTTCTAACTTTCTTGTCTCTAATTTTTTCAATATTTCTACTAGTTTTTGAACATATGGATTATATTTTAATAGCTATTATAATATATTTTCCTGATAATTCTAACAGTTGTGTCAGTTCTGGGTTATTTTGATTAATTGAATCTTTCTCCTTATTTTGGTTTATTTTTCTCTGCTTCTTTCCTAACTGGTTAATTTTGATTCAATGTCATACATTTAGAATTTTGTCTTTTTGTGGGTGAACGTTTTTATATTCCTACAAATATATTTAAATGTTTTTCTAAGATGCAGCTAAAATACTTGACAACAGTTTGATCACCCAGATCTTGGTTTTCAAATCTGTTAGACAGGACAAGAGCAGCCTTTGGGCTAAAGCTGATTTTGTGCTAATAATGAATCAAGACATTTTAGTCAAAGATCTATAAATTATGATGTTTTTCCATTTGGCTGGCCCTGTGGTAACATTAACTTTCATTTCCTCTACTACTTTTTGCATGGTTCTTTTCCTGATCTTGGGTAGTTTATTCAGTGCTTTGTTGACCAGTATTTTGCTGAATACCTAAGATGGAACCATGGCAGACCTTTGACGTTTTCTTTCTATTAAGTTCCTCTCTCTGTAGTTGTTCGCCTCGGTCTTCCTGGACTCTCAACTCAAGAGGTCCATTGGTTTCACATGGGTACTCCCTTTCTATTCCATACCCTGGAAACTCTTGTAAGGTAATAAACTGTGACAATCATAGGGCCACTTGTTTGTTTCTGTTTTTTTAGGGGCTCCTGTTCCTTGGTGCCTCATGTCCAATATCTTACAAACCACTCATTCATCTGTTTCATTCATTTTTGTTTGTTTCAGGCAAGAGGGTGAACCATACCCTTATATCTCCGTTACAGCACTTTTCCTTGATGCAGAAGCAATCCTTTACCATTTTAGAAGCAATGATATTCTTTCATGGACTTAGAAGTATTTTTAAGTTCTGGGTTTTTTTTTTTTTTTTTTTTAATTGAAATATTTTTGGGAGGAGAATTGGATCTGGTGGCTTACTGGCTAACAAAATATTAAAAAGATACTTTAGGGTAAAAGGTAAGAATCTATATTCAGATTATTGAAAATGAGCTACGCCAACAAAGAGTGATTTTTGAAGCTTTTAATAGAATTTACCTTGATCTGGCCGGGTACGGTGGCTCACGCCTGCAATCCCAGAATTTTGAGAGGCCGAGGTGGGTGGATCATCTGAGGTCAGGAGTTGGAGACCACCCTGACCAACATAGTGAAACCCCATCTCTACTAAAAATACAAAATTAGTGGGATGTGGTGGCACATGTCTGTAATACTAGCTACTTGGGAGGCCGAGGCAGGAGAATCGCTTGAACCTGGGAGGTGGAGGCTGCAGTGAGCCAAGATTGTGCCACTGCACTCCAGGGCAAAACTCTGTCAGAAAAAAAACTTACCTTGACCTGAGGTAAGACTCCAGGACTCCAGAGGACTAAAAAGTTAAAAGCTAAGATTTTTTTTTTTTTTTTGGTCATTGCCATTGCTTGTTCAAGCTTAACCTTAAAAGAAAACTTTCTGACCAACTCTCTTATGATAGATTAAAGGCCTCAAAGGAGATATATGTCTCTCTCTCTCTCTCTCTCTCCTCTCCATACACACACAAACACATTAGTTAGGAACATGTTTTGGAACAAAATCTTCAGCTGACAAAGTGCTAGTGTCATGTCAGTTAAGATACGTGTTTGTTCAAAAGAAATGACTAATTTCTCTTTGTCTTTGTCTTTCATCAACAAAAGAAGAACCCTGGGAATGTGCACACATTAAATATTTAATAGGACTTACTGTTAACATCTTTAAAGAGAGCATATGAATCTGCCTTTCCTGTTCTCAGTAATGAGAAGTCAGGGATTTGCATATACTGTTATACCTTCCAACATTTACATCTTTGCTATTACTATCTGCTCTGGACCATCACCACTACCCTTATTGTACAGATAACTTTTATGCATGTTAGCCACCAAGAGAAACTTAGATCTCCTGGTCATAACTCATTCATTTTTTTTTCAATACTGAGTCAAAATCACTACTTGTTTATTAGGGCTCATCACTTTTCCTTTATTCGAGGACTTTCCTTTAGCAAATATCCTCATGATCTAATTAATCACCAATTTTTCCTTTTTACTAAATCTTTGCTATTAGCTATAGAACTTGAACACATTTACCCCTTCAGTTACTTCCCAGTTACCTGCTCCCCTTTATATCAAATCTCTCCTACAAAGCCGTCACTAGTTCTTTTTCATACATTTTACTTGGTTCCCACCTTTTCATGAAATGCAGTCTTTTTAGTTACCAGTGATCTTCATGTTGCTAAATTCAATAGTCAATCCTCATATCAAATCACATGTGTCTTTTAATATGATTTCTCAAAATTGCTATTTCTTCTTGTCGAACCACGTTCTTGATTGGCTAATAGAAACACGGACTTTCTCAATATTCCGTACATCTCCCTGGTCTATCAGACTCCTTTGTAAAGTGTTCTCCATCTTTCTGGAGGGAGTGACAAAGGAATCAATTTAGTTACAATCCTTGTGCCTCTCTTTTTCTCTTTCTATATTCAAACCTTGGTTATCTTACTCTCACAGATTGAAATTTTTTATTTTCTCCTACCCCAGATGACTTATCCCCTTGTTTCTTCCCTTCCCTTATTTCCTAGTATTCTTTCCTTGTCCTGTTTCTCTCTACTAGCTTTTATGCTTGTACTGGAGGTTTGTTAGGAATACTCCTAACTTTGGAACTTGACAATTGTCATTTCTTATGCCTAGAATGTCTCTCCAACAGAGATCTTAATGGTTTTGTTCCTCACCTGCCTCAAACACTTGTTCAAATATTACTCTCCCAGTAAGATGTGTTCTAGCTAATTTATTTACTTAGAAGTTAGAAAGTGGCTCGTCACTTTCACCTTTGCATTTAACAGTATACCTGTCCTGGTTTATTTTTCTTCATAACTTTTAAAACCTAATTCATGCTGCATTTTACTTACTTATTTTTAATTTCTATGTCCACACAATAGAATGCAAATGGTACGAGACAAGGTATTCTTTTCTTTCTCTTTTTTAAAATTATTTATTTATTTATTAATTATTATTATTATTATTATACTTTAAGTTCTAGGGTACATGTGCATAACGTGCAGGTTTGTTACATATGTATACTTGTGCCATGTTGGTGTGCTGCACCCATCAACTCGTCAGCACCCATCAACTCGTCATTTATATCAGGTATAACTCCCAATGCAATCCCTCTCCCCTCCCCCCTCCCCATGATAGGCCCCGGTGTGTGATGTTCCCCTTCCCGAGTCCGAGTGATCTCATTGTTCAGTTCCCACCTATGAGTGAGAACATGCGGTGTTTGGTTTTCTGTTCTTGTGATAGTTTGCTAAGAATGATGGTTTCCAGCTGCATCCATGTCCCTACAAAGGACACAAACTCATCCTTTTTTATGGCTGCATAGTATTCCATGGTGTATATGTGCCACATTTTCTTAATCCAGTCTGTCACTGATGGACATTTGGGTTGACTCCAAGTCTTTGCTATTGTGAATAGTGCCGCAATAAACATACATGTGCATGTGTTTTTATAGCAGCATGATTTGCAATCCTTTGGGTATATCCCCAGTAATGGGATGGCTGGGTCATATGGTACATCTAGTTCTAGATCCTTGAGGAATCGCCATACTGTTTTCCATAATGGTTGAACTAGTTTACAATCCCACCAACAGTGTAAAAGTGTTCCTATTTCTCCACATCCTCTCCAGCACCTGTTGTTTCCTGACTTTCTAATGATTGCCATTCTAACTGGTGTGAGATGGTATCTCATGGTGGTTTTGATTTGCATTTCTCTGATGGCCAGTGATGATGAGCATTTTTTCATGTGTCTGTTGGCTGTATGAATGTCTTCTTTTGAGAAATGTCTGTTCATATCCTTTGCCCACTTTTTGATGGGGTTGTTTGTTTTTTTCTTGTAAATTTGTTTGAGTTCTTTGTAGGTTCTGGATATTAGCCCTTTGTCAGATGAGTAGATTGCAAAAATTTTCTCCCATTCTGTAGATTGCCTGTTCACTCTGATGGTAGTTTCTTTTGCTGTGCAGAAGCTCTTTAGTTTAATGAGATCCCATTTGTCAATTTTGGCTTTTGCTGCCGTTGCTCTTGGTGTTTTATACATGAAGCCTTTGCCCATGCCTATGTCCTGAATGGTACTACCTAGGTTTTCTTCTAGGGTCTTTATGGTATTAAGTCTAAAATTTAAGTCTCTAATCCATCTTGAATTAATTTTCGTATAAGGAGTAAGGAAAGGATCCAGTTTCAGCTTTCTACTTATGGCTAGCCAATTTTCCCAGCACCATTTATTAAATAGGGAATCCTTTCCCCATTTCTTGTTTCTCTCAGGTTTGTCAAGGATCAGATGGCTGGAGATGTGTGGTATTATTTCTGAGGACTCTGTTCTGTTCCATTGGTCTATATCTCTGTTTTGGTACCAGTACCATGCTGTTTTGGTTACTGTAGCCTTGTAGTATAATTTGAAGTCAGGTAGCATGATGCCTCCAGCTTTGTTCTTTTGACTTAGGATTGTCTTGGACATGCGGGCTCTTTTTTGGTTCCATATGAACTTTAAAGCAGTTTTTTCCAATTCTGTGAAGAAACTCATTGGTAGCTTGATGGGGATGGCATTGAATCTATAAATTACCTTGGGCAGTATGGCCATTTTCACGATATTGATTCTTCCTATCCATGAGCATGGTATGTTCTTCCATTTGTTTGTGTCCTCTTTGATTTCACTGAGCAGTGGTTTGTAGTTCTCCTTGAAGAGGTCCTTTACATCCCTTGTAAGTTGGATTCCTAGGTATTTGATTCTCTTTGAAGCAATTGTGAATGGAAGTTCATTCATGATTTGGCTCTCTGTTTGTCTGTTATTGGTGTATAAGAATGCTTGTGATTTTTGCACATTAATTTTGTATCCTGAGACTTTGCTGAAATTGCTTATCAGCTTAAGGAGATTTTGGGCTGAGACAATGGGGTTTTCTAAATATACAATCATGTCATCTGCAAACAGGGACAATTTGACTTCTTCTTTTCCTAACTGAATACCCCTGATTTCTTTCTCTTGCCTGATTGCCCTAGCCAGCACTTCCAACACTATGTTGAATAGGAGTGGTGAGAGAGGGCATCCCTGTCTTGTGCCAGTTTTCAAAGGGAATTTTTCCAGTTTTTGCCCATTCAGTATGATATTGGCTGTGGGTTTGTCATAAATAGCTCTTATTATTTTGAGGTACGTTCCATCAATACCGAATTTATTGAGCGTTTTTAGCATGAAGGGCTGTTGAATTTTGTCAAAAGCCTTTTCTGCATCTATTGAGATAATCATGTGGTTCTTGTCTTTGGTTCTGTTTATATGCTGGATTATGTTTATTGATTTGCGAATGTTGAACCAGCCTGGCATCCCAGGGATGAAGCCCACTTGATCATGGTGGATAAGCTTTTTGATGTGTTGTTGAATCCGGTTTGCCAGTATTTTATTGAGGATTTTTGCATCGATGTTCATCAGGGATATTGGTCTAAAATTCTCTTTTTTTGTTGTGTCTCTGCCAGGCTTTGGTATCAGGATGATGTTGGCCTCATAAAATGAGTTAGGGAGGATTCCCTTTTTTTCTATTGATTGGAATAGTTTCAGAAGGAATGGTACCAGCTCCTCCTTGTACCTCTGGTAGAATTCGGCTGTGAATCCATCTGGTCCTGGACTTTTTTTGGTTGGTAGGCTATTAATTATTGCCTCAATTTCAGAGCCTGCTATTGGTCTATTCAGGGATTCAACTTCTTCCTGATTTAGTCCTGGAAGAGTGTAAGTGTTCAGGAAATTATCCATTTCTTCTAGATTTTCTAGTTTATTTGCGTAGAGGTGTTTATAGTATTCTCTGATGGTAGTTTGTATTTCTGTGGGGTCGGTGGTGATATCCCCTTTATCATTTTTAATTGCGTCGATTTGATTCTTCTCTCTTTTCTTCTTTATTAGTCTTGCTAGTGGTCTGTCAATTTTGTTGATCTTTTCAAAAAACCAACTCCTGGATTCATTGATTTTTTGGAGGGTTTTTTGTGTCTCTATCTCCTTCAGTTCTGCTCTGATCTTAGTTATTTCTTGCCTTCTGCTAGCTTTGGAATGTGTTTGCTCTTGCTTCTCTAGTTCTTTTAATTGCGATGTTAAAGTGTCAATTTTTGATCTTTCCTGCTTTCTCTTGTGGGCATTTAGTGCTATAAATTTCCCTCCACACACTGCTTTAAATGTGTCCCAGAGATTCTGGTATGTTGTATCTTTGTTCTCATTGGTTTCAAAGAACATCTTTATTTCTGCCTTCATTTCATTATGTACCCAGTAGTCATTCAGGAGCAGGTTGTTCAGTTTCCATGTAGTTGAGCGGTTTTGATTGAGTTTCTTAGTCCTGATTTCTAGTTTGATTGCACTGTGGTCTGAGAGACAGTTTGTTATAATTTCTGTTCTTGTACATTTGCTGAGGAGTGCTTTACTTCCAACTATGTGGTCAATTTTGGAACAAGTGTGATGTGGTGCTGAGAAGAATGTATATTCTGTTGATTTGGGGTGGAGAGTTCTATAGATGTCTATTAGGTCTGCTTGCTGCAGAGATGAGTTCAATTCCTGGATATCCTTGTTAACTTTCTGTCTCGTTGATCTGTCTAATGTTGACAGTGGAGTGTTGAAGTCTCCCATTATTATTGTATGGGAGTCTAAGTCTCTTTGTAAGTCTCTAAGGACTTGCTTTATGAATCTGGGTGCTCCTGTATTGGGTGCATATATATTTACGATAGTTAGCTCTTCCTGTTGAATTGATCCCTTTACCATTATGTAATGGCCTTCTTTGTCTCTTTTGATCTTTGATGGTTTAAAGTCTGTTTTATCAGAGACTAGGATTGCAACCCCCGCTTTTTTTTGTTCTCCATTTGCTTGGTAAATCTTCCTCCATCCCTTTATTTTGAGCCTATGTATGTCTCTGCGTGTGAGATGGGTCTCCTGAATACAGCAGACTGATGGGTCTTGACTCTTTATCCAGTTTGCCAGTCTATGTCTTTTCATTGGAGCATTTAGTCCATTTACATTTAAGGTTAAGATTGTTATGTGTGAACTTGATCCTGCCATTATGATATTAACTGGTTGTTTTGCTCGTTAGTTGATGCAGTTTCTTCCTAGCCTCGATGGTCTTTACATTTTGGCATGTTTTGGAGATGGCTGGTACCGGTTTTTCCTTTCCATGTTGATTGCTTCCTTCAGGGTCTCTTGTAAGGCAGGCCTAGTGGTGACAAAATCTCTAAGCATTTGCTTATCTGTAAAGGATTTTATTTCTCCTTCACTTATGAAACTTAGTTTGGCTGGATATAAAATTCTGGGTTTAAAATTCTTTTCTTTAAGAATGTTGAATATTGGCCCCCACTCTCTTCTGGCTTGTAGAGTTTCTGCCGAGAGATCTGCTGTGAGTCTGATGGGCTTCCCTTTGTGGGTAACCCGACCTTTCTCTCTGGCTGCCCTTAAGATTTTTTCCTTCATTTCAACTTTGGTGAATCTGGCAATTATGTGTCTTGGAGTTGCTCTTCTCAAGGAGTATCTTTGTGGCGTTCTCTGTATTTCCTGGATTTGAATGTTGGCCTGCCCTACTAGGTTGGGGAAGTTCTCCTGGATGATATCCTGAAGAGTGTTTTCCAACTTGGTTCCATTTTCCCCCTCACTTTCAGGCACCCCAATCAGACGTAGATTTGGTCTTTTTACATAATCCCATACTTCTTGCAGGCTTTGTTCATTTCTTTTTCTTCTTTTTTCTTTTGGTTTCTCTTCTCGCTTCATTTCATTCATTTGATCCTCAATCGCTGATACTCTTTCTTCCAGTTGATCGAGTCGGTTACTGAAGCTTGTGCATTTGTCACGTATTTCTCGTGTCATGGTTTTCATCTCTTTCATTTCGTTTATGACCTTCTCTGCATTAATTACTCTAGCCGTCAATTCTTCCACTTTTTTTTCAAGATGTTTAGTTTCTTTGCGCTGGGTACGTAATTCCTCCTTTAGCTCTGAGAAATTTGATGGACTGAAGCCTTCTTCTCTCATCTCGTCAAAGTCATTCTCCGTCCAGCTTTGATCCGTTGCTGGCGATGAGCTGCGCTCCTTTGCCGGGGGAGATGTGCTCTTATTTTTTGAATTTCCAGCTTTTCTGCCCTGCTTTTTCCCCATCTTTGTGGTTTTATCTGCCTCTGGTCTTTGATGATGGTGACGTACTGTTGGAGTTTTGGTGTAGGTGTCCTTCCTGTTTGATAGTTTTCCTTCTAACAGTCAGGACCCTCAGCTGTAGGTCTGTTGGAGATTGCTTGAGGTCCACTCCAGACCCTCTTTGCCTGGTATCAGCAGCAGAGGCTGCAGAAGATAGAATATTTCTGAACAGCAAGTGTACCTGTCTGATTCTTACTTTGGAAGCTTCCTCTCAGGGGTGTACTCCAGCCTGTGAGGTGTGGGGTGTCAGACTGCCCCTAGTGGGGGATGTCTCCTCGTTAGGCTACTCAGGGTTCAGGGACCCACTTGAGCAGGCAGTCTGTCCTTTCTCAGATCTCAACCTCCGTGTTGGGAGATCCACTGCTCTCTTCAAAGCTGTTAGACAGAGTCATTTGCGTCTGCAGAGGTTTCTGCTGCTTTTTGTTGTTGTTGTTGTTGTTGTTGTTATTGTTGTTTAGCTGTGCCCTGTCCCCAGAGGTGGAGTCTCAGTTGAAAATGCAGAAATCACCAGTCTTCTGTGTCGCTGGCGCTGGGAGTTGGAGACTGGAGCTGTTCCTACTTGGCCATCTTGCTCCGCCCCCTCTTTTCTTTTTCTTTTGTTCACTGATGCATCTCCAGTGCTTAGAAAAATACATGGTAAATCGTGGGTATAAATACTTGCTAGGTAAAACAATGAATAAATGGAAACTTTCTGTCACTTTGCTTCTGTCAAGTAATGAGTGGAACGCTTCTGTCAACAAGAATGGGTGTCAACAAGAAGAAATGGCGATTTTGAGAAATGCTACTAAAAGAACCATGTGATTTGATAATGAAGATTGGCCATTGAATTTGTCAATGTGAAGATAACTGTTACCTTTGAAAATGTGCATTTATTGAAAAGGTGGGAACCAAATAAAATGTGTGAGGCAGAACCCAAGGCAGCCGAAAATATTAATTTTCCTTTAGCATTCAGTATATTTGTCACTTTTTCCAGCAAGTCTTACCTAAATTTGCATGACCAGGTTTCACTGTGGTGTGCTTTTCTTTTTAAAAACAATTTGTTTTTATTATACTTTAAGTACTGGGGTACATGTGCAGAACGTGCAGGCTTATTACATAAGTATACATGTGCCATGGTGGTTTGCTGCACTCATCAACCCATTATCTACATTATGTATTTCTCCTCATGTTATCCCTCCCCCCACCCCCTACCCTGTGACAGGCTCCAGGGTGTGACATTCCCCTCCCTGTGTCCATGTGTTCTCATTGTCCAACTCCCACTTATGAGTGAGAGCATGCGGTGTTTGGTTTTCTGTTCCCGTGTTCGTTTGCTGAGAATGATGGTTTCTAGCTTCATCCATGTTCCTGTAAAGGACATGAACTCATCCTTTTTTATGGCTGCATAGTATTCCATGGTGTATATGTGTCACATTTTCTTTATCCAGTCTACCATTGATGGGCATTTGGATTGGTTCCACTTATAATGAGAATTATGCTACATGCATTTTTACTGCTTTTCTAATTGCCTTTCTCCATCTGTGAACCCGAATTATAGACTAAGAGAAAGTAGGAATTTAGTCTTATTTGTTGATCATATTATAGTAAGTATTTAGAAGAGTTCATGTGAAAATTAGATACTACCGTCAACAGCCTTTTAACATACGCCTTGAAATTGGCGGGAAAGGTGTACAAAAATAGTTTCAAAAGTGATTGAAATATTTTAATCTACATAACTTTTTGAGAAATATTCCTCTCGTAAAAACTGCCACTAGAAAAGAAAAGATTTGTTATGTCAATTATATTCTCAGACCTTTCAAGAAGTATTAGGGAAGCCAGATCTCATGCCTTACAGCACAGTGGGAAGAACCACTGCCTCCATTGGTTTGGAGGTGGAGGGTTGAATGTGTTCAACAGAGCTGCTGTGGATCTTGCCGTGGAGGCATACGTAAGATGTGCTGAAGCCTTGCCTTTACCACAAGGGACACTGAGCCAGCTTCCTGAGTGAAAGATAAGGATGTAATACTGGTTGTGAATACATCATAAGTCCAATTTCAATAGTCAGTTTGGAAATGTGATTAGTTTCAATCTTAACATTAAAATTATGTCTTATGTCTGTTACTGAATCCAAGTTATCATACAAAGAAAAATGCAAACTGAAAGTGCCTTAATTTTTTGAAAGAAATCACTATGAAAAAATTAAATTTCAAAATGCCCACTTAGAGATTCTTATTTTTTTGCCTCAGTGGAGGGTGAGATCATATTAAAAACATAAATTATGTTTTAATTATTAAACACATTCAAAATAAACATAGAAAAACATAGAAAATATAAGTAGAAAAAGTTAAATTAATAAAAGCTAATGATACTGATACTTACTATTGACAATATTTGAATATATTCTCTTTCTGTTTTTCTATTTTATACAACATTAGGATAGTGCTACCTAAGTGGTATTGTAACATTTTTCCTCAACATACTATATTGTAGATATTTTCTCAAATCCCAAAATATTTTTTGTAATGTAATTTTGGTTTGAATATATCATGCCATAACTTAATATTTTTCTATTTTTTGACATTCGTATTGCTTTAACATTTTTACTATTGTATATAAAATGCTTTGATAAATGTATTTTTGCATGAATCTTTGTATACATCCTTAGATTTGTGATATGGGGAATATTAGATATGTAACTTCTGGGTCAAAGAACTTGAATAAACTTAATGATCTTGACTTAAAGTGTCAAATTGCCATCCAGAGAGATTGTGCCAACATTCTTACTGGTACCTTGGGTGAGGTGAAAATGCCTGACTTTTAAAAATCTCTTATTGTTGCTATTTTAAGTTTTACTTTTATCTAACAGTTATTTATGATGTTGTCATTTTCTAAGTGGCTAGTTTAAGCACACTTTGTAAATTGATGAGTCATTTATATTACTATTTGGTGAAGTACCTGTGTTTGCCCAATTTTCCCTGTGGCTTCATTCATCTCTTTTCTATTTACAATTTTACATCAAGGATCCTATTCTTTACATTTATGTTGTGATCATTTTTCTGTTTGTTATTCCTCTTTGAGTTCTATTTACAGTCTCTTTTGAAGTAGTGTTTCGCTTTTTAAAAAATGAATTTGTTAATCACTCTTGTATGGTTTCTTTCTGCTGATATAATACTTAGAATTTGTTTACCACCTCTGTTAGATTTATATGAAGCTTCTTATGTGTTACTGTTCGTTATAATATGTTGACTCCCCTAATCCTCACAAAATATCTGTATGAAGCTCCTATTTTTGTTGATGATGTTTTACAGATGACTAAACCTAGAAACAGAAATAGTAAATGATTTCACCAAAGTCACAATAGTATGTAAATTGCAGAGCCACATTTCAATAAGGCAGTCCAACTCCATATTCCATGTACTTAACCAGTATGATGAAGTGCTTGCATTTTCTCCTATCTACTACATGATTTTATTTCTTAATTTTTAATTGTTCTATTCTTTTTGATTAATGATATATGTCATGAGTAGGTTATTTAAGTTTTTTTAAATTTGGAAGACTTATGGTACCAAGACTATTTTTGAATAATTTACTTTTGCACCTTGATAACAAATGTTTCTCTGAGCACATACTGAATCTGTATGTAGTACAAATTTTGTTCCTTGAATTTCTATTTTGTTTTCTCTTTTACTATAAAAAATCACCAAAACTATTGTATTTTTAAATGTTTTCATTTTTAAAATTAATATTTCACTTTCTATTACTTTCTTAATAAAAAAACTTCGGTTATTCTTGAGTTTTATGGAGTTTTTAAGTTATTACTACCCTGAGAAATAGTTGTCAAGATGTAAAACAATTTCCACTAAATTTACTTGAAATAGATTCACTGAAAGACAATTCACACTTTATTATATTGTTTTCCCAATTCCGAATGTGGTGCAAACCCCCTGATTATTCAATATTAATTGTATATACTTATCTAATATATTATACCTTTTATATAGAGTTCCTGCATATATGTATATGTGCATATGTATATATATACCTGTACTCACATACAAAAATGTGTATGTATGTAAATAAAATAAATGTATAGGAGTATTTGTGTATGGTGTGAAAATATATGTATTAATTATTTATTATAACTATTCTGCAATTGTCCAAACTAATGGCTCTATTATTCATTTTAATTTAGATTTCCACACTTGACTATGATAATTGATTTGTGTAGCTATTCTCTCCAACACTGGGAAATATTAGGACAGAGTAATTACACCATATTCTGTAACCCCTCAGTGCATAGAGATACAGTAAATATTTCTTACATGAATGAATGCTTTCCTCCCTCTTATTTAAAGTAGAAATATTTTAGCCCTTGTTTTAGTCACATATATTTTACCATCACTTGTAAATCACTAGAAGTAGTATATTTCATTGGAGCCTGCAATGCATTTCTACAAATTATTTGTTTGACTCAGAATAAGACAATTTGAATTGAAGGATTACCTTTAAAATATTAAATACTGCCATTTTTAAAGCAATTTGAGGAAGGTTTTAAGTGTGGTCAGAAGTAGACATTGCCTGTACACAGAAGATTTTTATTTCTTGACCCTTGATTGTTGCTCTCATGAATTTGAAAAAATTAAAAACAGCAAGAGTTTTCATTTAACAGATCCAAGGTTTCTTTAGAGGTGCTTATTTTTGTAGCAGCATGCAAATCTTCTAAATTTCAGTAATTCACATCAAATATGATATCAGGAAAACACAATCTCAAATAACTATGGGGAAAATGTTTTGAAATTACTCTTAATATTGCTATTTTCCACTTATGAAGGTAAACAAAACTGAGCATATTATCATAACTACATATATAAATCTAAAATACATATCATAATGTGTATATACCTATATATATATTATGTGCTCTATATAAATATATGTTAAATAAAAGTATTTTTCATTAGAAAGCAAAATACTCTTTAATTCTCTGGTGTGTCTTTGCAGTAAGTTAGCATTTTATATCAGAATCGCTTTGGGAGCTCAACTGAATTTCCTTTGAAATTCCTGTGTGTCATATAACCTGAAGAGTATCACAAATGTGAGAAAGATTTGTGGTCATAGAGAACTTTCATGGCACATTAAATATGTGCATGTGGGTGGGAGAGAGAGAAAAGAGAAAGAGTGTGTGTTTTTGTTTATGTGCGTATCTTTGCATTGACGTACTGTATGTTATTTTATTTTTTAATCCTATAGAGTCTGATCTTTTGTCAGTCATGTTTTCTTTGTATGACTTTTAACATTTTAATTTTTTAATATTTATTCATGGGTACATGTGCAGGTTTGTTGTATTCATAAATAGCATACCACAGGGATTTGATGTGCAGATTATTTCATCATGCAGGTCATAAGCATAGTACTCAATAGGTAGTTTTTTGAGCCTTATCCTCCTTGTGCCCTCTACCTTCACGTAGGTCCCAGTGTCTGTTTGTTCCTATCTTTGTGTCCATGTGTACTCAGCGTTTAGTACCCACTTATAAATGAGAACATGTGGTATTGCGATTTCTGTTCCTGCACTACTTCACTTAGGAACATGGCCTCCAGTCTATCCATGTTGCTGCCAAGAATATGGTCTCATTCATTTTTATGGCTGTGTAGTATCTTATAGTGTATACGTCCACATTTTCTTTATCCAGTCTACTGTTGATGGGCATTTAGATTGATTCCGTGACTTTGCTATATGGTGCTGCAGTGAACACATGCACAGGAGGAATATCTCTTTTATCTCTACTCTAATAGGCTAACCTCATTAGGTCAGGTCCAGTTAGTTAATTTCCTTTTTGTTTAACATAAGTTTGACTGATTAGAGACCTTAACTGCATCTTCAAAATACTTTTCCTCTTTTCTATTCTATTGGTTAAAAGCAAGTTGTTAGTCCTGCCCATACTCAAGAGGGAGGGATTACAGACAGGTGTGGATATCAGGAGCTAAAAATATCAGGGCCATTTTATAATCCTGCCTACCACACTCTGTGACTACAGTTTGCAAATAATTTAAGAGGGAGAAAAAATATCCTGTTTATATTATCTCAATTTGTAATTTTTCACCTGTATTTTAACTAGCATGAAAGCACTATAGAAGCTATAATATCCTCTATAATTATTAAATAATAGAGTGGTTATGAATATTTTCTTATCTTTGCATAACTCAAAAGAAACTTTTGTGACCATTCTCCTTCTAAGGTAATTTTAATATAATCTATAGAAGCATTCTTCAGATACTTGACCTAATTCCAAAGTGGTATTTTGAAAAAGAGACCCAAATGTGGATATACTTGAACATGTTCATGATGTGAGGAATGATAAATCTTGAAAGATTTTCTCATCATTTGGACTTTTATAGTATTGTAACAGTTTGCCATATCAGTCAAGGAGTACTTGTGCCGCACTTGTGGTTTAGATTGCATAATAGAAAAGTCTCTAATACTCTCAAATAATATTTTTCCTGAATTTAAGATTATTTTATTCAATCTTATAGGAAATAAAAGTACAGTCAAGAGAATTTATTTTATTATACTCAATTTTATTTAAAAATACTAATGATTTACTGAAAATTATCATCAATAGAAAGAATCTTAGTATGTATTGAAATATGTCTACACTGGAATAATCCTTTATTTTGAAATATTTATGCCTTAGACATTGCTAATTTATATGTCTAGATAAATACCTTTAAATTAATATACAAAAATTGCAGTCATTTTTAGGAAAAACATCATACTTACACTTTTAAAATGCTTTAAATTGATTGAATTCAATCTATAATTACACCTTCAGCTCCCATTTCTCCTTTTTCGTTTCTAGGTTAAGCTGTAATAGAAATTCTGTTGATGACACAAGATGGAAGTTCTACCATTGAATACTCCTTGAACTTGGAACTCTTCTGAATAGGCCCAAAGGATGAAAACGTTGATTATATAAACTACTTGTGGTCATTAGAGGTCGACTATTATGTTCTCTTGTCTTATAAAACAAATATCATCTAAAAGATTGTACATGATTATAAACATAACCTTTCCAAAATAAAATCAGAACTTTTTCCTGTGCCAGCATCATGAAACAGTCTTATTATTGTGATGAGAATGTTTATAAGTGGATAAGCATTCTCTGTTCATCAGGGATTCTTTTTCTCTCCTAAAATTTAGAAGATTTTAAAGGTATTATTGATCTAAAAGCACGTTCTTCCAGCCCATGTGGCTTTCTCTATAAGCTTCACTGCTCATTAATTGCTCTTGAATTGATAGCCATTGTGCGTAACTCCCACTGTGGTCCATCGTCAGGCGGTAGAACTTAGAACAGTGGGAAATATTCGTTAATATGATTCTTTGATCAACTCAAAAAATACAAGGACTTTTAAGGGTGACATCTAATACAAGTGGATTTAATTTTGTGGACAAAAAGAAAGCCTAATATAAAAACCCAGTAATTCATAAGGACCTTCATACTCAGAAAGTTAAGACTTTTAAAGAATTTGGCATGCAGAAAGAGAGCACAGACTATTGCACTGTTAAAGCAGTGCAGCCTAGCAGATAGTAGTCCTAGAGCTTTCTGGGTGTCTACAAAGACAACAATATTTAGTCTCATGTGAGTGGCTATTGAAACTTCTCTGACCTTACAGATTATTTCTCATAATAAAATTCTGAGTTAGATCTTGGAAACTTTTATTAAAATAAAAGTATGTTCTTAGAAAAGGGTAGCAGGTCATACATTAAGGCAATTAATAAACTATTCATCAGATTTTTATGATAGCAGATGCCATTGAGGGAAAGAGAGGGATTCTTATTTTGTCTCCTCGTAGAGAAGATAAGGGCCATACATTGTAAAATATCTGTGCCATCCATGTTCATTTTATACCTTCCTCTTTTCGTCTACCAATCTGCAATTGCATCTGATAGAACTTGTGTATTCCAAAAAAGGTCAGGTACAACCTATATAGGTAGGCATACAAATACTTTTATTATCCTTCAAAAAGACAGAATCAGGAAGAGATTTACACAGTCTCTAAAGTGAACTCAGCCAGTTTCAGCAGCTGTTTTAGTGTCTTGGGATCCACAGCATTGCCTAGAGTTAGTGAAAGGCTTAATAAGGACACATCTCGTTGGCTCCATTGACTCCTTAAATATGAGGGAGTGGCAGGGTCAGACAAGGTAAGATCTGGATACTCTAAAGCCAAGGTCCAAGATGGGTCCTTGATTGTTCATGTTTATAGTGGAGCTGTGCTCCTTATTTTCATATATCTAAAAAGTTCTGCTGACTTATACATTTTTCTCTTAATTTACTAGTTTATATTTATTAACAAGTATATCTTAATAGCTAATATTTTCCCTTTATCATAATTAACTTATTTTCTTATGAATATTATATAACATCAATGAAAATATACATTTTCCTTTCTTTTTTTCTTTGAAACAGTCTCACTCTGTCATCCAGACTGGAGTGCAGTGGTGCGATCTAGGCTCACTGCAACCTCTGCTTCCCGGGTTCGAGCGATTCTCTTGCCTCAGCCTCCTGAGTAGCTGGGATTACAGGTGCGCACCACCATGCTGGGCTAATTTTTGTATTTTTTTAGTAGAGACGAGGTTTCACCATATTGGCCAGGCTGGTCTTGAACTCCTGACCTCACGATCCACCCTCCTTGGCCTCCCAAAGTGCTGGCATTACAGGCATAAGCCACCATGTGCAGGCTATTTTCCTTTTAACAGCTTGTATATTTTTAAGCCAATACATTTCACATGATAACATTCTGTACATCTTGGTGAATATTTTATAAAAATTATTTTAAATCTCTTGACAGTACTTAGAAACTTATGTCATAAAGTACAATGAGATTAATTGAGCAAATCAAACTTCTAGCATTACATAGTAATCGAGATGTGATTGCCAATGGAGTAATATTTCATTTTTATTACTGTAATGGTATCTGAGAAAATAGATATATTTTGGTTTTTGTAATTCATTAAATTATGCCATTATGTTTCAAGCTCTTCTGATTCCATTTTGAATTTAACTTTTATTAACGTAAATTTTTGTCACATTTTGCTTTACCTAAATGTCCCAAAATATTAGTATTAGCTCTTTTCCTGTATATAATAATCTTAATAATCTCTGATTTTTACATCCAAATCTAGAATTTTCAGTATTGAGACAAATTAATTTTGTGAAATTGGGAACTTAATTTTTCATTACATGAAGAATCTAATTCTTAGATATTTTTGCTTGCTTAGGTGGCCTTAAAAGGTAAAGATTGCTGGATACATAGTGCCATCAACAATATTTTTTATAATTCCAGTAGAAATTAATTTTAAATAACAAATATGTATGGTTTAATTTTGATAGCAGATGAAACTTACTTTATGGTTATTGAAGAGTCTCGGTGATTTCCTTGGTTGGAAATACTTTATTGACCCAAGTGGCAGGAAGACCACTCAGCACAGAGGACTGTTCCCAAATAGGGAAAAATGGGATGTAGCCATCAGACCCATGCCTTCTCATATGATGGAGAGTGGTGACTCTTCTCTGCTGATCTATGTTTACACAGTCAACTCTCAGGCAGGATTCTCAACTGGACCATACAATGTGAACATGGCAGAGGTAAGGTCAGTGCTCTTCTTTTTGTACTAAATAGGAAATATGACTAATTGACTCTTAGCTTATAAAATAGAATAATACCTAAACCTTTCTTCAACATAGCTGGGAAATAAATGAGTGATGAAAAGGACATCTTATGTATTCTTTACCTTGTAAATCATATTGAAAACTTCTACATTAATATCAGAAGAGTATACTTACACATCAGGTTTGTGTAAAATTTGAACTTATTGAAATTAGTAAAGATAATATGTCTTAAAAATGTGTAATATATTCATTGAACTCTACTCAAAGTTTCATTTTAGCCCAAATTTTGATGTTTGTTGTCACCAAGGTAATGGTGATAAAATCATTTTGCACTTTTGAGAGTTATGTAAAAGAAAGTCTCTGTAAATAATTTAAATTGTTATCAGGAAATAATATGTAGTATCATAAAATAGCTTACAAGAAAGCATTGTGTTTCTTAGTTTTGAAAGAGAGTTGGGTTGAGGAGCAAAAGATCTGAGATTGTGCTCCAATTATTTTCATAATTGGTTGTGTAGTGTTTACCTTTTCTATACGGTGTTTTATTGTGTTAGGTCATAAGAGCTTGTAGTATCTATGCCTCTTTTAGCCTAAAATTCTGTGATACTTAGTTGTGATATAAGAAAAAACTTCTTTTAGTTACAAACTATACAGATGTGTGTTTTACATAGATTTTGCATAATTAAGAATTAACAATTGTAATAAATTTTAAAGATATTACAATATTCTCTCACGCCAAAATATCTCACCCAATAGTCATATTCCTAACCTCAGTGTTTCTTGTAGATTGTACTTATAGCAACACACATGACTTGGTAGATAACAGACCCTTAACAAATATTTGTTGACTAAATAAACTTTGCAGTTCACAGATATTTATATACATTATTTGTTTTACTCACTGGGGAGAAGAATTATAGTACACTGCAGTCATCCTTGTACTAACACATTCTCTATAGTGACAGAATAAAGGTGCCTTGTTCTATAACACTTGTCCTCTGCCAAATGAGAAAAGAACTAGGGTGTAAGAAAAACAAGAAATACTTGAAAGATTATAGATGTTACCAAAACAAAAGATAGGGCTTAATATGGATTCCATATTGTTTTTCCCAATTTGTTGAAAGACTAATGACAATTTATAATTTAAACAAAATTATTTAGTGATGGGAGCTATCTTTTTGACTTTATCACTTCCATTTTACATAGCAGGTAAAAATGTTAATTTCCCTTGTCAACTTGAAAAATTCAACTGGTATCATATAAATGAAAGGCATAGTCTGTGTTTTTGTATTCTTGCTCTATAAATTGAATATTTTGAATAAATTTTATATTTTTTAATTTTAGTGCAAAACCAAATCATAGAATTTTTTTTATCTCTGAGAAAAATTAAGTAATGTAGGCAAATTTAAAAATAGTACAGAGATTTAAGACACTGAGGTCTACTGTAGATTGAATTTCAGTATCAGTTTATGTTCCATGGGCTGGATCCTGATCAGATATACCTTGTTTTTAAATATTGAAAACAAGATATAGACAGCCTTAAATATTACCTGGCAGCTAAAAGTCTTGATTGGACCAGAACTGCTTTTAGGAAATGACATTATCTATCTGTAATTTGTTTCCTTTTCTTTGCTTACATAAAGAAAAGGTATTTCTCTAAATGTCTTCTTCTTAATTTGCTGTAAGGGGAGAGGGTATAAGGGTTAATATGGGTGAGAACAAAGGGGAAGACACAACTAAAATATGTTTACTAATAAACTGATTCCAGTGAGATGAGATGCCTTCAGCTAGTAAAACCTCAAAACAAAGAAACAAACAACAAAACAAATACACACACAGAAAAGAAACAAAACAAAACACTCACAAATCTTCTAAAAAGAAAATCTGACTTTATTCCTGAATCAGTATGCAGTCAGGAAGTTTGAAAGCAAAAAGTGAGTGAGAGAGTGTCCAGGGGATTGCTGTCAAAATATGAACAGGTCCATAAGGATAAAACAAACAAAAGGCTTAGGTAATAGTTTTATTTTCTCTAAGCATCTAATGGAAACTTACAAGAGGATGATGATTGTCTCTGTCTCAATAACAAGCAAGAAACTAAAAGTTTAAATTGCAACAGGAGGAATTTGTGTTAGTCATAACAATTATTTTTTTCTTACTTGTATTACAAACCACTGAAAAACTTAAGCAAGGATAATTTTTGAAATTTCTAGTTGTTGGCTAAAAACAAAGATTGTAATGCATCACATTTGGTTATAAGAAAGAGTCAGGGACTAGTAAATTTTTGAGATTTGTAATCTGTAATTATAGCCGTATCTATATCAATTAATTTTATACTGGTTCATAAATCTCAAGACCAAGATTTAGAAAGTAATTATTTGTTTTAGTGCACTAACTAGTTACAAATAATTTTTAAATCTATTTTATATTACTTTCCTGTCACATTTCAGGATAAAGTACCTGGAAAGTATAGGAGATGGAATACGTAAGAAAATATATGTGTTTCAGTAAGACTTTTAATGTGTTCTACATTGGCACTTGCCTTTAGAGAATAACGTAAATTATTTTTATCTTAACGCACAAAAGGAGAAAGACTTAACTTGTAGAAAAAAGAACATGCGTTAAACACAAAAAAGCCTTTTATTTCCTCCACTGCTCCCTGAATACAAACCCATTATTATAAGATACTCCCTCCCACAACCATTCTCACTTTGTTTTCTATACGCCCCGAGAAAAAAAATAAAAATAATCATTGAAAACATAAAGTATACATGAAATGAGCTACAAAAATGTACCAAATAAGTCATGAATTCACTCACTGACTCTTGGTGAAAATAAGAATTAAAAACTAAAGCAAATATATGTACCAACTTTAGAAAAGATTCACTAGCTTATATGTCTCCACAACGATTTTATTAACAAAACTCTGCACTGAAATAAAAAGATTGACAAAATAGAATGAGATGTCCGAAAACTTTTTGAGGGATCATTATTTCTTCTCTCATTTGGTATATGTAGGCATCAGAGGTAAAAGTGAGAGACAAAGATAAAGAAAATAAATTTCTTAGTCATCTACTTACCATAAGCCTAAGAGAAAATCAGTGTTTTATATAATAGAACTAACACTGTAAGTCATTTCTAATACCTGTGCTGATGGAAACCACATGCAGCTTATAATAGTCCTTATTAGAAGGGTTTACATGGAAATGAAAGGTCAAAAATTACAAAATGGAAAAAAGCAATAGGAGATTCATTATTTACAGTTCCTTTAGACATTTATAGCACAAAGTTGGGAAGCTCAAGACTGGAAACAAATGAAAAGTCAATGAAAAAGAAAAGATGGAGCACTTTTTAACAAATTACCGTATTCTGTCTGAGAGGCAAATAAATAAGCTGAGGATATACAGGATAGAACAGAAACTGTGTACTGCCTGTTATGGACTTTATTCAAAAGTTAGTTCTAATTTTTAATACAGTGAATTATCGTGAAGGAGAGTCGGAGAGCAAGCCTGCAATGGATGTAAGCATGCTATGTTCTGTTTATACAGCTAAAGGAGCAATTTTGCTCTAAATTTGGAATAATCTTTATGGTATTCAGTGAATCTTTATACATAATATATGAGAAAATATAAAAGGAAAATGGGAATTACAGGAAGGTCATCTTAAAAAGAAAAAATAGGCCGGGCATGGTGGTTCACACCTGTAATCTCAAAACTCTGGGAGACCGAGGTGGGCAGATCATGAGGTCAAGAGATTGAGACCAACCTGGCCAACATGGTGAAACCCTGTCTCTACTAAAAATTCAAAAGTTAGCTGAGCCTGGTGGCGTGCTGGCTTGTAGTCCCAGCTTCCCAGCTACCCTGGGAAGCTGAGGCGGGAGAATTGCTCGAACCAGGGAGGAGGAGGTTGCAGTGAGCCGAAACGGCTTCACTGTACTCCAGCCTGGCGATAGAGCGAGACTGTGTCTAAAAAAAAAAAAAAAAAAAAAAAGAAAGAATAATGAGACTTAACACTTTTCTTGCAAGTTGACATCATTGTACTCACAAAGTTAGATATCAAGAAGTTATCTTATCTTGCCCTTGGATGACCTATTCAACAGAAAGTTGAGAAAAATATACTCAGTGTTACAATGTGGAAAAATTATATTTTTTCCTGTTTAGTGAAAAGGTCATTATAATATTTATTCAACTATTAAAAGAAATTAAAGCACCTGAGTTACTAAAGTAATATGAGATTGAAACGTAAAAGTGTAAAAATGGGGTTTTGTACTAGCATATAGCTCTCACCTTAAAATAGCAGCTCTAGTTCTTGTTTTCCTCCTTTGTGCTCACAACTGCTTATCTTCTTCCAAGAGAATAAACTCTGTGGGTTTCACATACATAAAAGAGTGTTTACAGCACTCAAATGGGTATCCCTTTTCAATATGATTACTCATCCAGCATTCATGGCTGCTTCTTAAATTTCTTTATTTGGCATTTACTGAGCAATATAGGGAAAGGCACTCCCTTTGGCTTTCATTACAGATTTACGAAGTGATGAAATTTGAAAGCCTATTCTAAACAAGTTTAGAAGCAACCATAATTAAAATCTTCCTATAGTGGCCACTGTTAGGAATATATATTGATTGTTACTTTCCTGAGGAGAAGGCAGCCATTAATTCTGACTGTTAAGGTTCTGAGAAGGCTGAAGAGCAGAGCTAGTGTTGCAGCCAATTCACAAAAAATGAATTGAAGGTATATAATGAAAAACTAGAGGAATATAAAAGAAATTTTATGGGGAAACATTTAAAGGTATAAAAATGCATAGAATATTTTAATTGTATTCAATTCAAAATATACTTACTTGTTTGATCCTGTGCATGAGGCATAGTTAGAAGTCTGAAATTTATAATGCAGTGTGCATTTGGACTGACATTCAGTTTGTACACACTGATATAGCCATTCTGAGCATTAAAATATTGAAATGCTGTGACTGTGCTTGGTAAATCATCATAGTCCTTAGTCCTTCAAATATGTCCCTTTGCTGTGTCCACTCTGGAAGCTTCCTCAGGTTTCACTCTCTCTCTAGGATCTAACAATGAAAAAAAGGTACAGCAAGCACCTCAAGGAACCCTCTTCAGACCAAGTTTTCTAGTGTTAATATTTATCAGTCAGTGAACTTAACATAATGGTTCTGATGTATTTTGAATTTAATCCCCTGGGTACATCAATTAGAGTGGAAAATATAAATGAAAAGAAAGATTTGGAACATACTGTGAAGAATCTTGGCTATGATGCCTCTGGGAGGCTTTAACTTTTTTTTTTTTAATGAGAAGTGGGTGAAATGATTAAATGCTATAATTTTAAAAATAAGTGGTAAGGTGGTATATGAACTTGATATTTTATATGTGTCCAGTTTGGCTAGGAGAAAATTATAATTAAAATAGAGCAGTTGAATCAAAAAGATACCGTCCAGTGTGATTTTTTGAAATCCATTCTGGATCTTTGTGTGTTTAGTCTGTACTGTTCCTAATTCTACTGAATAGAGCTTCTGTTCACATTAGGAATAAACTTACGTAAAACACAGTCAAACCAAATTTCCTTTATGGGAAGAGTGCTGGGTAGAGTGGGCTCAAGTACAACAAATTTAAGGTAAGGCACCATGGCTGTGTTCTTTTGTACCCTCTAGGGTGATAGAAAGACCAAGATAGGAAAGAACAGCAAAGCGAGAGAAGTGTTACATAATGAATTCCATCTATTCCTTTACTCAGAGGTCCATTTCAAGTATTCAGAATTTTGACAGATGAAATTCCAGTTGAAGGCCATCCTTGATAAAGACTTCTACCATTTTGAATAATTAGTATTCCTTGAAGAGTTACTTTTCACAGTTCAGAAACTAGAGTAGCCTAAGTTAAGACAGCATTAATTTTGTTTGATTGCTTCACCTCATATTACTATACCCTCTATTGCCCACAATTAAGCCACGTTGCTTGAAATTATAATTCACTTTGTGATTACGCTTTCACTGATGTAGTTCTTCCTCCTTTCAACAGTCCATCTGGGAGTTATTTGACTATCCTCAGCAACTACCTGCAAATATTAGAGCAGTGATCAGCATTGCTTTAAGCTGGTGAATTGACAAGACTTTGGGGAATAACTCCTGCCTAATCTATTTCATACTTATTATGGCTTCCAGGTTAGCCTCCTTAATTTAAAAAGCTGACTTTGCCATCTGTCAGATGAGCAAATCTCAGAGTGATGTTATGTTGACTTTTTGAAAGCAAAGTACACGTTGAAAGAGAGGGCTGCTAGGGAAATTCTGCCTAGCTAGCTCGCTTCCCAGATCCTTCATAGAATGTTATTATATCACTGAATTTAAGTAGGTCCATAGTCTGAAACTCCACCTTGTAGGTCTAGGAGCAGGATTTTATCAGTATACCCAGATGCTAAATACTAAGCTGAATGCTTCTTGGTGATCATGGCAGTAGTCTCCTGAATGATAGTCTTGAGAAGCATTTTGACTAACCCAGTGGTTTTGATTCTATATTCCAGAGAGCTCTAGAATTTAACTGTTCAGTATGACAGCCTCTAGTCATATATTAAGTATCAAACAATTGAAATGTGGCTAGCAACTAAGGAACAATATTTTTAATTTTAATTTTAGATTTCTAATCTTACATTAGAATTTTAAGGTTGCTTAACTTAAATCAAAAATTAAAAACCAATATTCAATGTAGTTACTGAAAAACTTATATTTAGAACAAGAGCATAAATACATTGTTTAGAACAGTATACTTTTTCAACTCTAATTTCCTGAAATCTTTATACAGATCAAGTGTTTCCAAGGAAAATTTAGCATCTGAATTGAAATGTGCATTAAGTATAAAATGCACACTAAATGTTAAGATTAAAATAAAAATAATGTAAATATGTCATTAACAAAATTTATGTTAAATATATGTAAATGATTATATTAGGTAACATATAATAATAAAATTAATTTTACCTATGACTTTTTACTTTTTTAAAATGTGGCTTCTTAGAAATTAAAATTTTCACATATGGCTCACATTATATTTTATTGGACCAAGCTGGTCTAGAATACGGGTTTTTTAAAATTCAGATTATTTATCCACTCAGGTAAGAAGCATAGTACCAGATAGGTAGTTTTTTGATCATCATCTTCCTCTCATCCTCCACCCTAAAGTAGGCCCCAGTGTATATTGCTCCCTTGTTTGTGTCCATGTGTACTCGATGTTTAGCTCACCCGTATAAGTAAGAACATGCAATATTTGGTTTTCTGTTCATGAGTTAGGATAATGGCCTCTGGCTCCACCCATGCTGCTGCAAATAACATGATTTTATTCTTTTTTATGGCTGCATAATATTCCATGTTTTATACTTAACACAATTTTTATATCCAGTCTACTCTTGATGGGCATTTAGGTTGATTCCATGTCTTTGTTATTGTGGATAGTGCTGCAATGAACATGTGTGCCTGTTTTTATGGTAGAACAACTTATATTTCTTACAGTATATACTCAATATTGGGATTACTGGGCCAAATGGTAATTCTGCTTTCAGTTCTTTGAGAAATTGCCAAATTGCTATACATTACATTTGATGTAGTTGTAGATTCCAGAAGTTTTAAGAATCTTCTTGGTTTTTTTGTTTTTTGCATTTCTTATATAGATTTGGGGGTATACGTATTTATTTGTTACATGGATATTACTTGTGTGGTGGTGAGGGTTGGGCTTATAGTGTACTCACGAGAATGGGAGAAAATATTTACAAATTATACCTCTGACAAATGAATAATATCTAGAATATACAGGGAACTCAAGAAGAAAAAATCAAACAACCCCAGTAAAAACTGGACAAAGGTTGTGAACAGACATTTCTCAAAAGCAGCCAACAAACGCATTTAAAATGATCAACATAATCAATCATCAGTGAAATGCAAATGAAAACCACACTGAGATATCATCTTATTAATACGTCAGAATTACTTTTATTAAAAAGTAATAAAAACAACAGATTTTGGCATAGATGTGGGGAAAAGAGAATGCTCATACACTATTGGTGGGAATGTAGATTACTACCACCTCTATGGAAAACAGTATGGAGATACCTCAAAGAACTAAAAACTGAACTACAATTTGACCCAGCAATTCCACTACTGGGTGTCTATTCAAAGGAAAATAAATCATTTAAAAAAAGACACCTGCATTTTTATGTTTATCACAGCACTACTTACAATAGTAAAGTCATTGAAAACACCTAAGTGTATCTGTTTTTGTCTTCTCTGATGTCTTTATGCTTCCCTAAGTACTCCTTCTTAGATAGAGTCTGTGTCTTACAGCTCTTTGAGTTATAATCCACTGCTAATAATTGATTCCCCTAGTGGATGTGGTAAGATATGGGGGAGAGAGACCATGTCGTAAACTTATAATTATATCTCAGTGTTTGTGTGAGCCTGTTTCTCTGGACTATGGCCTTCCCAACTATTTCTTAGCTTTCCCACTCCCAAAGGTGATACAGGAAGAATAGAGGGTTCTGGAGACTAAGAGAAATGCCTTCATCTCAGGTGGGATAAGGCTCTGATAAAATCTCCCTAACCCTCTTTCCCAGAGTAAAATCTTGTTTTGGGAAAAGCTGTGGGTATATTTCACAATGGCTATTCTTCCCTTCCCCCTTCCAATGCCATAAGGAGAGTTTTCTTGGTTCTTCACAATAAGGAACTTGATAGGGTTCTTGGAGATAAAACTAACCAAAGTGTTGGGCACCCCCCTTAAATAGTGATCTGCAGGAATTTCTCATTCTAATGCTAGTCTGCAGTCAGTCTTCAGCAGTTTTGGAAAATTACCATTTAAGTGCTTCAACGTGTTTATTGTTCTAGAAGTTTCTGTTCTAGGTAAGCAGATCCCAGCTGTTAATGTCTGACTATCTTGTCTCTTGAGATTTGGGGATAACTGTTTGTCCTATGACCTCAGTTCTCTGGTAGATCTAAGAAAAGTTATTGTTTTCCAGTGTATTTAGTCTTTTTATTGTTATGAAGATAAGAATGATGACTTCCAAACTACCTGTCAGAAAAGATAACCCGTATAATACCATTTGTAATTACTCTGGATAATCATGGTCACATTATATATTTTTTGTCCCAAAAGCCTTGTCTTTCAATTGGTATATCCATTTTAAAGATATGCAGTATCACTTTATTGTATTCTAATCAGGATACATTTTGCCTCTTTCCATGGGTGTTAATTAAATTAAATCACATTTGATTATATTTTTTTTTTGTAGAGTGGAAGTTAAGAAAAGCTAATATTTACATCTTTAATTTTTTAATGGATCACAAACTACTAAACTTGGTGTTCTTGAAGTTACAAAGAAGGGTAAAACAGCATTTATGCCCCAGTGAAGCTTATCATGTACTTGGAGAAATGAAGCTAACCTTCTTGAAACAAATAGAAAAAAAAAATGTTTTTGATCAAATTCAGAGATTAAAAAATGGCTTTTAAAACCAGGTCAAGGAAATACATAATATTCTTTGGAGTCTAGGTAAGCATATAGCACATGAAGCCAGAACAAAAGTTTAAGGCATTTAATTAAATTATCTTCTTTTACAAATCCAAACACTGACAACAAATACTTTGCAAATAGTTACTGGTGTAGCTGAAGCAAGCTTCTAGTTTTCTAATAGTTATTACTTTGCCTAACACATGATTTAGAATTTAAAATAAATAATTTGTTCTTGATTTAACACTTATATGCATGCTAGCATTTTCAGATGACATATCTCAGCTATAGTAGGACAATTTAGGAGTATCATTCAGTATTAAATATTTAGAGATGATTTTTCTCAGTATCCCTAGTGATGTGTCACACTGAGGGTGAGATTATAATCCCAGTCTTCATCAAGTTTATTGACATTATTTTAAAGTGTTTCATAACTCAGGAAACTAACACATTTTCTTACTCATGCTGTTCTAAGCTGTAGCCATTAGCAAACAGTAGTTTCTAAATGACATTTAAAAAAATGTTTTTTGCAATAACTCAGTCTATTATTGCTATATTTTTTCCTCCGAGAAACTACAAAATTTTCAAATAGCACTTGAATACGTGGAGTTATTTAATGGAAGATGTGTTCAAGATATTAATGTATTTTATATTATTTTAATAAAATAATAATATATGACACTTAAGATCTCAGTAATAATTATCTTCAATTTCCTTTTAAATTTATATTTATGAGCTGGAATAAACTTCCTGTAATCTCTGAGTCAAGTATAGATAAATGAAGAATTTAAATGTAGTGGATTTTATGTTACATCTTAGTATAAAAATACAACCTATCAAACCTACCTCTTATTATTCCTTATCATGCATCTTCTGCTCATTTTTACCTCTGCTTCTCACAGTCCTATCATGGAAAGAGGGTATGGAATACTTACTTGAAATGTAGACTCTGAGTCCAGGTACAAATCTGAATTGTAATTCTTTTTTATCTTTTTTTTTCTTTTCTTTTTCTTTTTCTTCTTTCTTTCTTTTTTTTTTTTTTGTTTTTGTTTTTGTTTTTGAGACAGAGTCTCACTCTGTTGCCCAGGCTGAAGTGCAGTGGCTCCATCTCGGCTCACTGCAACCTCTGCCTCCCGGGTTCAAGCGATTATCCTGCCTGCCTCATCCTCCTGAGTAGCTGGGATTATAGATGGGCACCACTACACCAGGCTAATTTTTCTGTATTTTTTTAGTAGAGTCAGAGTTTCACCATGTTTGCCATGCTGGTCTCAAACTCCTGACCTTGTGATCCACCTGCCTTGGCCTCCCAAACTGTTGGGATTACAAGCCTGAGCCACCACACCCAGCCCTGAATTGGAATTCTTATTAGTTACTGATGGAGGAAGAGCTATTTAAGATTTCTGTCAGTAATTTTCTTTTATTACAATGAGGATTGAAACATATCTTATAGAGTTTTCAAAGATAAATTCATATAGTCAGTACCCAATTACAACCTGCTTACTATATGCCAAGCCCTATTTTAGATCCTAGATATATGCCCATAAAAAAATAGATAATCCCTACTCTTACAGAGTTGAAATAATCGTGAAAATAGATAAATGATAAATACATACGTAGCATCCAAGCTACTGATACATGCTGTAACAAAGAATAAAGCAAGGTGAAGGGACCAAAACTAAAAGGGGCTGCTAGTTTAGAGGCAGTTACCATGGAACATCTTCCTCAGGAGGTGATATTTAAACAGAGACCCAGAAAAGGTGAAACCAGCCAAACGGTTATCATACGGAAAGGGTCATGTCTTTTTCTGGTCAAAAAGAGACCAGAAAGTAAGTGCAAATATCTTGACGCAGGAGTGTGCTTAATATATTTAAAGATTAGCAAGAAGGCGGCCGGGCGCGGTGGTTCACACCTGTAATCCCAGCTCTTTGGGAGGCCGAGGCGGGCGGATCATGAGGTCAGGAGATACAGACCATCCTGGCTAACACGGTAAAAACCCGTCTCTACTAAAGATATGAAAAAATTAGCCGGGCGTGGTGGTAGGCGCCTGTAGTCCCAGTTACTCAGGAGGCTGAGGCAGGAGAATGCCGTGGACCTGGGAGGCGGAGCTTGCAGTGAGAGGAGATCGCGCCACAGCACTCCAGCCCACTCCAGCCTGGGCAACAGAGCGAACCTCTGTCTCAAAAAAAAAACAAAAACAAAAACAAAACAAACAAACAACAACAACAACAACAAAAATTAGCAAGGAGGCAAAAGTGGTGGTATCAGAGTTGGCAAAGAGAGAGTGGTTGGCGATTATATAAGCAAGGTAGTAGGGGAAAGTGCAAAGCCATAATACGGATTTTTCATTTTACTCTGCATCAAAAAGGGAAGTCTTTAAGAATTTTACTGTAGAAAGGTAACATGGTTTGCCCTGAGATTTTAAGGAACTGTTCTTTTGGTTGCTTGTGGAAGGAACTATAGGAGAGCAAGGTTAAGTGCAGCAGGATCAAGTAGAACAATAGGAATGGCCCAGGAGGGACATAATTGTAGCTTAGACTAAGCTGCTGGAAGTAGAGGTGATAAGTGCTGGATCCTGAACATATGTTGAAACAGAGCTCATATGATTTGTTTAAAGATGGCCCCAAGATGTTTTACCTGAGTACCTATAAGAATAGACTTGACATTTAGTAAGATGTAAGAGATCAGGGCAAAGAGTAGGATGTTTAATGAGGAGAGGTATGCATGGTCTGGGGATGACTGTTAACACCTGGAAAGTAGCCAGACACAACCTGCCTCATAGAAGTGATGAAATAATTATCAGCAATTCTTTTCCACCAACATGTTATTTCCATTCTTGTGTAACATTAACTTTGCTCTTGCTCCTTGCCATATCAAATTCTTCCTTTTTGCAAAAAAAGTCAATTTTAAATTCATTTCTAACCTTACCCCAATAAAGTTATTTTATTTCTATGAAAATCTTAAATGTGTGTAACCTGCACAGATTTTCTCACATGTGATTCTATGTTGCTTGTGTATTTTTCTCATTCAAGGTACTTTAAGATTGTAAATGTGCATGGGTGAGTGTTGAAAGGTATATATATTTCATGCCTCTAAAACTTTTGAATGATTGACATCGAGCATAACAACAATTAAAGCCCAAAGCAGAACAAGAGAGCAGTCATAATTTTCATAATAGAATTTATTTCCCTTTGGGAACACTTGCAGATGTTTAAATGTCAGGTGTGCTGATAGCTATGGATTCGTATATCCAGTAAACCATGCTCTAAGGTAAGTTGGAAAAGGATGATCCTCTCTGTGGGAATGTTTGTTAAATATTTCTGATATACATATATTTATATATGTAATTCTTATACATTGTGAATGTATTGTCTCTTTCAGCGTAGATGTTCCCTGGTTAAAACTCATATATGTGATTCAAGATGATCATACTTTTGCCCACTCTCACACTTCCACCCATAGTTGCAGGCCCCTGGCCAGGTAGCCAGTTCTTTTGATGTTATTAGGACCACTCTTGGAACCAGCTGTCTCAGATGCAGAGACGGGGCCTCGCGTGCAACTATCTTCCTGGCCAGGAATAAGAAAGGAAGTACTAGAAAGAATGAAACAGAGAAGGAGGGAAAGCTAATTCAAGGTACATCACTGAGCTAGTTAACTTGTATCATTTTCTTCATTTGTAAAATTAAAATTCTGTTTCTGTTATCAGCATTTCAGTGAGACAGCTGTCTCCTAAAGCTCATTTTCTAGTGTTTTACTGATTATCGGGATGGCTAATGAATACGTGGATTAAGGTTTTAAAAGTGTAATTATCATAGCTTAGTGTTCTATGTGTCATCAAAGTTCGTTTTAGCAAGAATGGTCTAGGTCAGCACCTTGGAATCAAACTCATTTCATTGCTTTTAAGAGATATATAATTGGCTGCATAAGTTGGTGATTTTAGATGGAATGAGAGGAGATCATGAGTTTACTTTCCCAAAGAGTTCCCCCATCTTTTCAAGGCCTATGAGATAGAATCTCAAATTCTATCATTGAGATTCTTTTTTTGCGGCCTACAGCTTTTATCCTCCATTTAGATGCAAACAATATATTCTTTATACCTTAATGAATTTGTGCTAATTAGGTACTCCATTGAAATGAAGTTTTGCTGTTGACAAGTAAGGATGAGGGGGTGCATGAGAAGACCCTGGTATCATAAGCTATGAGTTGGATGTTGATTATGGAAAATTCCTGCTGACATTTCAGTGTTTCCTAGAGCTGTCATTATAGAAAGGCAATATTGCTTCAGCTCTTGAGAAATTAGAACAAATGGCTCTTAGGAAGGGAGAGAAAAATGAGAAAAACCTCTTGATGCTGTTCAGTAATTAACCTGAAAAAGAGAGTAGTTTAAAGAGAAAACTCTAATTCTTAGTTTCCAGACTTGTCCTACCAAAAGAATTTATTGTTTTATTGAGCACCAGATTTAAACGCAAGGCAAGTTTGGAATAAGAAGCAGCAACAATGCTACACATTTGCCAGCAGGAGACCGTGTAACACAAGCTCCTTTCTCGATTGGCTAAAATATCTTTCAGAACCAAATCAAATACACTCTAAAGAAAGAAAGTCTATTCTTGTTCATAATTCTTTAGAAGAGCTTCATGGAATTTTTTTTTTTTTTTTTTTTTTTTTTTTTGACAGTCTCACTCTGTCGCCCAGGCTGGAGTGCAGTGGCATGATCTTGGCTCACTGCAACCTCTGCCTCCCGGGTTCAAGCTATTCTCCTGCCTCGGCCTACCAGTAGCTGGGATTACAGGCGTGTGCCACCACATCTAGTGATTTTTTGTATTTATAGTAGAGACAGGGTTTCATCATGTTGACCAGACTGGTCTCGAACTCCTGGCCTCAGGTGATCTGCACACCTCGGCCTCCCAAAGTGCCAGGATTATAGGTATGAGGCACCACTCCCAGCTGTTTGTTTTTCTTAGACAGCATCCTGCTCTCTGTCGCCCAAGGTGGAGTGCAGTGGTGCGATCTCGGCTCACTGCAACCTCTGTTTTAATAACAGTTGGGGCCTGGCTTTGGAGAATCAGTAAGCCGACATTTTGAATGAGTCTTAGAATTAACATTTTTTCAGTGACAATTTTGGTACGTATTTTTTCTTATACGCTTTAGCAATATGTTTGGAGACAGAACCATTTTGAAATATCAGCTCTACAACTTACTAGAAAATTTACGAAGCTTCTGCAAGTCTCATTCTCCTTACCTGTAAAATTGAACAAGAGTAACTCCTTGCTTTAATGTTAAATGATTATGCATATCACATTTTAGCTACTTCGATTATAATTGTATTATCTCAGATTGCATCACAAGATTAGGTATTTTATAAAATGATCATATTTATGGAGGTATGGAAAATAAAATTTATAACTCAATAATACATCACTGTAGTAGACTTGTGTATCAGTTACTACAGTCTAATATAGCACTAATATTAGAAAAATCAGAGGAATCAAAACATATTTACCAAATTTATGCAAAATGATTAGCATGCTCCTACCATATTTTCTCAAGACCAAAGTGCTGTCTGAAAATGAAGAAAAATATTTCAGGTATTTTTAATATAACAGAGTAAAATATTATATTTTGATGTTTTGAGACAGTTAACAGTTTGCAAAATTCCTATCTCTCAGTCTGTTTTATTTTGTTTACTAGGTCATTTTTTCAGAATCTGGTTACAAAATTCATTCATTTTCATAGTATTCTACACATGGGAGACATTTGTAGTCTTGGAGGCAATATGAATGAAAGTTATTTTAGTGCTATCTCACCGGGATTACTTTAATAGTCTCACTGTGCTCAGTTTTTCACTCCACTTTAACCCTTTTTATACCTTTCTCTTTTTATACCTTTCCAGGCATGTTGCATCATTTGGTTTTCTAAAGACTAATTAGAATCTTGTCCTTTCTGTGAAAATGTTCTATAATTTTATCTGTTTCCTAGGCTTTGAGGTAATTCCACACCACTAGTATTTGCACAAGCAAATTATTGACTGCTTCCCCGTACTCCCTACAACTTTCTGATTTTATATATGGGCATTCATTGCTCCTATTTCTACATCCCATCAACACATATGGCATTGTAAAGGGAAAACTGGCCACCCCCTTCCCCACTGCAACCTCACCTCACCAGAGCAACATTACCTGCAAAGGCAGAAACTTTTGAAGTTAATCTTGAATTACATGAACCTAATGACTTTAGAAAATGGATCAGCTGCTTCACTAATTGATAAATTCTTTATTAGTAAAGAGGTAAAGTGTATTATCTATGATAGTTAATATTTGTGCTTAGAAACATGCATAGGTTTAACTGAACAGGATCTTTACTGAAGAGAACTGGCATATCTCTACCTCATATGGGTGAGAATTTTTTTTTTTTTAAAGAGATCCTGACCAGGTGATACATATCGTCCTTAGAAAAGAGGTTCTAGAGTTCCTGGTTCATCTTCAAACTGGGGAAGCAAAAGATAACACTGATCAAGTTCAGGGGTTCCAACAACTCAGGACTGGCAAAGAAGGAGAGGATATCAGGGAATAGAGAGACTCAAGGGAAAAGATTTCCACTTGTCCATAGGATAAGTTATGTTTCCAGGAATGTAACTGGAGATATTAATGAAAAGACCTGAAAATAAGACTGCCTTGGGAAAGAAAAAGCAAGGCTGAGGAAGTAGAACCTTGGTAGAGATGGGAGAAGCAGACATATTGAAAAAATTTCCAAAGGTCTCTTCTCTTGGAGATCTAGAGTTCAGTCCACAATTATGAGAGACTAATGTTTCATTTTTATATTGTACTTCCCTTATGGAATTGTTACATTTATCTTCACAAGTTGGTTTGATTATCTCGTCTGACACTGAAGGGACAGAAAAGAATAGGGTGGGAAAACCTCACCTGATCTGCTCACTGATTCTGGTAGAAAAGCAACTGTCTATGAATCTGAGTTCTGGTTGGTGAGCAGAAGTATAGGAAGGTTGATTCCAGAGAATTTGGCATCATTAGCAAGTGAGTATTACTACATAGTTTAACCTAAGAAGAGAAGCACAGTTAAACTTTATTTTCATGCCATATGCCAATGGGAACTTTCCTTGGCCAGGAGAAAAAAGCAAACAAATAAACAAACCAACAAACAAAAACGCTGGAGATAAGAGTTTATGGATTCTATATTATAAAGACTCCACCATCTTCTAGCAAGAATCTATCTCCTTCTCCTTTTTTCTTTGAACCCACATGGCATGTATCACTTTTTAACTTATAAAAGAAGTATGTTGTTATAATAGTGGTAAATATACAAATGATTGCCATATCATGATTTACAACTAGGAATCTGAGAATGTATGGGATATTATTTTCTTTGATTATATAGTCTTATTTTATCATAATTTAGACATTTAAAATAAATGGAAGACATCTGATAACATTTGTTTAGTAAATTGCTGAGAATTGACTACCAGTGATAAAATAAAAGGAATACTTTTTTATTTTATTTTTAAATGTACTCTATTGACTGGGCACTGTGGCTCATGCCTGTAATCCCAGCACTTTGGGAGGCTGAGGTGGGTGGATCATCTGAGGTCAGGAGTTCAAGATCAGCCTGCCCAACATGGTGAAACCCCGTCTACACTAAAAATACAAAAATTAGCCGGGCATGGTGGTGAGCCCCTATAATCCCAACTACTTGGGAGGCTGAGGCAGGAGAATCACTTGATCACTTGAACCGGGAGTTAGAGGTTGCAGTGAACCGAGATCACACCACACACCACTTCACTCCAGCCTGGGTGACAAGAGTGAAACTCTGTCTCAAAAAAAAAAACAAAAAAAAAACAAAAAAAAACAACATTTGCTCTATCATACAAATTGTTATCCCCCCAACAAACAAAGCAGTTTATAAGTATACATATAAAAACTACATAAAATAAATTAGCAATAGGGTGAAAATTGTTTTTTTCAGTTTGACACACTTTCTCATGTCACATAAATTTTGCACATCTTTTCCTGCCCGGCACCCCTCTCTCCCTTTCACTTGGATAATTCTTTTTTTTTTTTTTTTTTTTTTTTTTTTTTTTTGAGGGGGGTTCACCTTTTTTCCCCCGGTTGGGGGGGGGGGGGGGG